>NC_045437.1:110981455-111046278 GCF_002776525.5 Piliocolobus tephrosceles | reverse complement strand
GAGGTGGCTGACCACGTCCACGACCAAATCCGCCTCTAAACTGGAATTCGGTTGCTGACCCAGCCCCAGCCTCGGCTTTCTTGTCGGCACCAGGTGGCACAGCACTCCGTCTGTAGGTATCTCTGTCAGCTTCCCCTCTTGTGAGTCTCGCAGGTCGCTCACCCTCCAGACCTTTAGGCCGAGGCCTGCCAGTCTCTGGACGGCTACCGCATAGGGTGGCAGGCACAATCTCCGGGGGCAGATGAAGGTAATCACGGAGATACTGGATACCCTCACTGGTAAGGTGCCAGTAGAAATGTCTCCAGGCAAACTGTTCCTTCACGTAGCCTCGGGACTTGAGAGACTGCATGGCCTTCATGACATGAAGGTTGGGCACATTCTTGTCTGCCAGCTCCGGGTGCTTAGGCATGTGGACATCCTTCTTGGCCACCATGACTCCCTCCTTAAAAAGGAGTTCGTAAATGGCAATCCGGTTCTTCTTAGGCATCAACATCTCGGCAGCTGCCTTTTTTTTTTTTTTGAGACAGAGTCTCGTTGTGTCACCCAGGCTGGATGGAGTTCAGTGGCGCCATCTGGGCTCACTGCAAGCTCCACCTCCCGAGTTCAAGCGATTCTCCTGCCTCAGCCTCCCGAGTAGCTGGGACTACAGGTGCCCGCGGCCACGGCCGGCTAAAGTTTTGTATTTTAGTGGAGATGGGGTTTCACCATGTTAGCCAGGATGGTGTCAAGCTCCTGATGTGTTGATCCGCCCACCTCAGCCTCCCAAAGTGCTGGGATTACAGGCGTGAGCCACCGCACCCCCCGCCAAAAGTTGACTTTTAAGCGAGTTTTTTTTTTTTTTTTTTCCCATTTGGAAGGTGTTTTGCTGGGCTGGAAAATGGGGATCACCGTTTGTATTTTCTGTGGAGTTTTAATTGTGAAAAAGGATTTATTAGTTTGGTCTTAAGCTGTAGCCAATCTGGTGTGCTTTGTGTGTCTTTCTGTGTGGTCCCTAGTAAACTGCAGGCCTCCAGCTTGTTTTATGTCTTTGGGGATGTGGCCTGTAACCCTGTGGCGAGGCGTGGCTTAGCCTCCCGGGTCTGAGAGTTCATTCTGGCTTCCCAGGTGAGTTTCTTCCGGTTTGATATCTGCATGACCTTTTGCTATTGGTTGATTCCCCTCCCCTCCCTGAACCACGTTGGAGTTTCCTTTTTCCGAGCCTTTAGTAAAGTTTGAAAGCCAGGAATATAGTAAAGTTTGAAAGCCAGAATATTTAGTAAAGTTTGAAAGCCATTTGGCCTGGGTAAAGTCGGGTAATAAATTTTAAAAGGACCGTATTAAAGAGTGCTATCGTTAAAAGTCAACTTAATTAAAAGCAAATATTCAAGCTCTAATAACCTCGGACTCCTTGGGAAAAACAGGAGGTGCCAGAGACCCTGTTTTGCGACAAACCTGTTTTCTTCATAGAACCCCAGGGATTAAAAGCACCCAGAGGCCAATGATCCAAATAAAAGATTGGCAAACAAAGGATCTTGTGCGGACTGGGTTTTATTCTGCCTGTGTAATTGTGTATGTGTTGTGTGTGTAATGTCTATAAAAAGAGCTCTAATTAATTGGCCTAAAGGAAGTCAAGAACTTGGATCAAATTTTTTTTTTTTTTTTGCGATGTAGTCTCACTCTGTTGCCCAGGCTGGAGTGCAGTGGCACGATCTCAGCTCACTGCAGCCTCCACCTCCCGGGTTCAAGTGATTCTCCTGCCTCTGTCTCCCAAGTAGCTGGAACTACAGGTGCACACTACCACGGCTGGCTAATTTGTTTTTATTTTTTATTTTTATTTATTTATTTATTTTTGAGACGGAGTCTTGCACTGTCGCCCCAGGCTGAAGTACAGTGGCATGATCTCAGCTCACTGCAACCTCCGCCTCTTGTGTTCAAGTGATTCTCCTGCCTCTACCTCCCCAAGAGCTGATATTACAGGCACCCGCCACTACACCCAGCTGATTTTTGTATTTTTAGTAGAGACGGGGTTTTGCCATAATGGCCAGGCTGGTCTCGAACCCCTGACCTCATGATCCGCCCACATCGGCCTCCCAAAGTGCTGTGATTACAGGCACGAGCAACCGTGCCTGGCCTAATTTTTGCATTTTTAGTAGAGACAGGGCTTCACCATGTTGGCCAGGCTGGTCTCGAACTCCTGACCTCAGGTAATCCACCCACTTTGGCCTCCCAAAGTGCTGGGATTACAGGCATGAGCCACCGTGCCCGGCCAGATCAAATATTTTTTAAAGGGAAGACTTTTCAGTTCACATGACTCTAATCTTTAAGAAATAAAAACAGCCTTAAAGATTATTGGCAAAAAGTGGATGTCATCAAAATATAAATAGGTGGACTAATAAATTATGCAGGTTAGACTGGATGCCGTGGCTCACACATGTAATCCCAGCACTTTGGGAGGCCGAGGCGGGCAGACCACAAGGTCAGGAGTTCGAGACCAGCCTGGCCAACATGGTGAAACTGTGTCTCTACTAAAAATACAAAAATTAGCTGGGCGTGGTGGCAGGCGCCTGTAGTCCCAGCTTCTCCGGAGGCTGAGACAGGAAAATATCTTGAACCCGGGAGGCAGAGTTTGCAGTGAGCCGAGATCGCGACACTGCACTCTAGCCTGGGCAACAGAGCAAGACTCAGTCTCAAAAAAAATAAAACATAAAAATAATAAAATAATTATTCAGGTTAGGTACTAGGCTTGCTAAATGTTTTAAGGTTATGAACTGCCTTTTGGGTTTTGAGAACTATTTGACTTGCTGCTTCCCAGTTGGTGGCCTGGGGACACATGGAACTAACCACACCCTTAATTATGCTGGAAGGAGTCCAAATCTTGGCTGCACCTAGCATGTAATAAAACAATTTATCAGGTTTTGGCCAGGCTTGGTGGCTCGCGCCTATAATCCCAGCACTTTGGGAGGCCGAGGTGGGCAGATCACTTGAGGCCAGGAGTTCAAGACCAGCCTGGTCAACATGGAGAAGTCCCCATCTCTACTAAAAATACAAAAATTAGCCAGACATGGTGGTGCACACTTGTAATCGTAGCTACTTGGGAGGCTGAGGCAGGATAATTGCTTGAACCTAGGAGGCAGAAGTTGTAGTAAACCAAGATCGTGCCACTTCACTCCAGCCTGGAGGACAGAGTGAAACTCTGACTCAAAAAAAAAAAAACAAGACAACTTACCAGTTTTTTTGTTTGTTTTATTTTTATTTTTTGTTTTCGAGAGGACGTCTCGCTCTGTCACCAAGGCTAGAGTGCAGTGGCACAATCTCGGCTCACTGTAACCTCCACCTGCCAGGTTCAAGCAATTCTCCTGCCTCAGCCTCCTGAGTAGCTGGGATTATAGGCAAGCGCCACCACACCCAACTAATTTTGTGTTTTTAGTAGAGATGGGGTTTCACCATGTTGGCCCGGCTGGTCTTGAACTCCTGACCTTGTGATCCACCCACCTCAGCCTCCCAGTCTGCTGGGATTACAGGCATGAGCCACTGCTCCTGGCCCAGGTTTTACATTAAAGTTAAAATTACTAAGAGTGGGTGGTTGTAGTCACTCATGCCTGTAATCCCAGCACTTTGGGAGACTGAGGCGGGCGGGTCACCTGAGGTCAGCAGTTTGAGACCAGCCTGGCCAAAATGATGAAACCCATCTCTACTAAAAATACAAAAATTAGCCAGGCTTCGTGGTGTGTACCTGTAGTCCCAGCCACTCGGGAGGCAGAGGCAAGACAATCACTTGAATCCGGGAGGTGGAGGTTGCAGTGAGCCAAGACTGCACCATTGCACTCCAGCCTGGGCAACAGAACAAGATTCAAAAAAAAAAAAAAAAAAAAATTGCTAGGAGTTACCATTTTAATATGTAATTGAAACTACTGAAAATAGATAAACATGTGAGACATGTAAGACCAATAATATGTATTTTTTTAGTAAATTATAAAAAAGCATAAAAATGTAAAATTTTGTGTGGGGGAAAGGAAAGATCAGATTGTTACTGTGTCTATGTAGAAAAAGGAAGACAAAGAAACTCCATTTTGATCTGTACTAAGAAAAATTGTTCTGCTTTGAGATGCTGTTAATTCGTAACTTTCATCCCAACCCTGTGCTGACAAAAATGTGCTGTATTGACTCGAGGTTTAATGGATCTGGGGCTGTGCTTTGTTAAAAATGTTCTTGAAGGCAGTATGCTTGGTGGAAGTCATCGCCATTCTCCATTCTCTATTAACCAGAGACACAGTGCACTGCGGAAGGCCGCAGGGACCCCTGCCCAAGAATTTCTTGCCTGGGTATTGTCCAGATTTCTCCCCACTGAGACAGCCTGAGATATGGCCTCATGGGAAGGGAAGGACCTTACAGCCCCGCAGCCCGACACCCGTAAAGGGTCTGTGCTGAAGAGGGTTAGTGAGAGAGGAAGGCCTCTGTGCTGTTGGGATACAAGGAAGGTACCTGCCACCTGCATGTCTCTGGGAATGGAATGACTCGGTGTAAAACCGACCATACTTACTCTATTCTGAGATAGGAAAAAACTGCCTTATGGCCAGAGGCGAGACATCATGGTGGCAATACTGCTCTGTTACTCTTCACTGAGATGTTTATGTAAAGTTAAACATAAATCTAGCCTGCGTACACATCCAGGCACAGCACCTTTCCTTAAACTTATTTATGACACAGAGTCTTTTGCTTACATGTTTTTCTGCTGACCCTCTCCCCACCTTCACCCTATAGTTATGCCACATTTCCCTCGCCGAGATAGTAAAGATAGTGATCAGTAAATACTGAGGGAATTCAGAGACCAGCGCTGGTGCAGGTCCTCACTTGCTGAGTGCCGGTCCTCTGGGCCCACTTTTCTTCCTCTATACTTTGTCTCCATGTCTTATTTCTTTTCTCAGTCTCTCGTCTCCACCTTGCGAGAAATACCCATGGGTGTGGAGGGGCAGGCCCCCTTAAGTTTTGCCTAGGGTTGAAGGATTATTTTAAATTAGATAAGATAAAGCTAAAAGTTCAAACAAGTGGTGTAAGGATTGTAAAAATTAATCTTGCAAAATTTCATGTGTGAACATATTGCCTAAGTATTATATGGTTTTTCTGTAAATTGAGCAATAAAAGAAAAGCACAACAAGGTATTCTTTGGGCACTGATCTGCTCGGTGGCAAAATTTGTTAAATGTTATAAAAGGTTTTTGCTTCCTGGCTGGTTGCAGTGGCTCACGCCTGTTGTAATCCCAGCACTTTGGGAGGCTGAGGTGGGTGGCTCACTTGAGGTCAGGAGTTTTTTTTTTTTTTTAGACAGAGTCTCGCTCTGTCGCCCGGGCTGGAGTACAGTGGCCGCATCTCAGCTCACTGCAAGCTCCACCTCCCGGGTTTATGCCATTCTCCTGCCTCAGCCTCCAAGTAGCTGAGACTACAGGCGCCCGCCACCTCGCCCGGCTAGTTTTTTGTATTTTTTAGTAGAGACGGGGTTTCACCGTGTTAGCCAGGATGGTCTCGATCTCCTGACCTCGTGATCCGCCCGTCTCGGCCTCCCAAAGTGCTGGGGTTACAGGCTTGAGCCACTGCGCCCGGCGAGGTCAGGAGTTTGAGACCAGCCTGACCAACATGGAGAAATCCTGTCTCTACTAAAAATACAAAACATTAGCCAGGCATGGTGGCACACGCCTGTAGTCCCAGCTACTCGGGAGGCTGAGGCAGGAGAATTACTTGAACCCAGCAGGCGGAGGTTGTAGTGAGCAGAGATCATGCCACTGCACTCCGGCCTGGGCAACAGAGCAAGACTCCATCTCAAAATAAATAAATAAAAATACAAAATTAGCCAGGTGTGGTGGCACATGCCTGTAATCCCAGCTACTTGGGAGGCTGAGGCGGGAGAATCACTTGAACCTGGCAGGTGGAGGTTGCAGTGAGCAGAGATCATGCCACTGCACTCCAGCCTGGGCAACAAGAGTGAAATTCCATCTAAAAAAAAAAAAACGGTTTTTCCTTCCTTAAGATTTGAGTCATTTTGGCAAAATTAATAATTTGTGGTAACCTGGAATTCTGTTTTATAACGTCAAGTGTTTTAAACCTCTAACATATTTAACAGGCTTCCCCAAATCAAACTTGAGTTTCAAAATTTTCTTTAATAATTGAATAAGGTGACCAGGCATGGTGGCTCACACATACAATCCCACCCAGCACTTTGGGAGGCTGAGGCAAGTGGATCACTTGAACCCAGGAGGTCAGGAGTTCAAGACCAGCCTGGACAAGATGGTGAAACCCCATCTCTACTAAAAATACAAAAAAATTAGCCAGGCATGGTAGCGGGCACCTGTAATCCCAGCTACTCAGGAGGCTGAGGCAGAGAATTGCTTGAACCCAGGAGGCAGAGATTGTAGTGAGCTGAAATCGTGCCACTGTACTCCAGCCTGGGTGACAAAACGAGACTCTGTCTCAAAAATAAAATAATAATAATTGAGTACGGTATACTCCTGTGAATTAAATTTGGAGCGTGTTTGTTTCTTTCTGTCCAGCTCCTCTAGAATTTGGAAACCATCTGTGAATATTTTTAACTTATGGCAATATAGTTGTTTGCATTAGTGCCATAAGAATCCATTTTTCATGGCCGGGCGCGGTGGCTCAAGCCTGTAATCCCAGCACTTTGGGAGGCCGAGACGGGCAGATCACGAGGTCAGGAGATCAAGACCATCCTAGCTAACACAGTGAAACCCCGTCTCTACTAAAAAATACAAAAAAAACTAGCCGGGCGAGGTGGCAGGCGCCTGTAGTCCCAGCTACTTGGGAGGCTGAGGCAGGAGAATGGCATGAACCCAGGAGGCGGAGCTTGCAGTGAGGTGAGATCCAGCCACTGCACTCCAGCCTGGGCGAGAGAGCAAGACTCCGTCTCAAAAAAAAAAAAAAAAAAAAATCCATTTTTCTTTTGCAACAGGACACAATTGGAGAAACGGGCTGTTTTACCAAGGCTTTGACTGGAAGGATATACTTCCTTTTGTGTCAAGCTTGACTTGTAGATCCAATAAAAGCCCCTTGGAGGTAAAAAACTGGCCTCATACCCTCATCTACACAGTCCCTGTACATGGTTCCTGACCTGTGGTCAGTAAAGAATGTCACTTTCTAACAGGCCCAGGAGCCCCAAGTTTATCTTGGGTCTTTTTTTTTTTTTTTTTTGAGACGGAGTCTCGCTCTGTCGCCCAGGCTGGAGTGCAGTGGCTGGATCTCAGCTCACTGCAAGCCCCGCCTCCCGGGTTTACGCCATTCTCCTGCTCAGCCTCCCGAGTAGCTGGGACTACAGGCGCCCGCCACCTTGCCCGGCTCGTTTTTTGTATTTTTTTTTTAGTAGAGATGGGGTTTCACTGTGTTAGCCAGGATGATCTCGATCTCCTGACCTCGTGATCCGCCCGTCTCGGCCTCCCAAAGTGCTGGGATTACAGGCTTGAGCCACCGTGCCCGGCCTATCTTGGGTCTTTAAGAGGAGAGGATCACCCAACTCACAGGTATTTAAGGACACAAACCCACGGCTGGACTCGGTTTTAAAAGGTCTTATCTGAGATTCCTTGTGGAACAGAGTTCCATCAAAGCCAACCTAAAAGGCCTCTGTAGAAATAGTTATTCTTGTTCCTGTGAGTCAACCAGCAATCTCTGGCTGTAGCTCAGAAAGAACAAAAGGGATAGTTAATGTGAAAATCTGGATCAGTATTCTAGTTCTGAGCAATTATCCTGCAATTCCTGCCAGGTGATGGGAGTAAATAGGATGCCCATCACCTGGAGGTTTCCTTTTTGTGAAAAAAAGACCAAGGGAGCTAACCAAAGCCAAGCACGAGGCACCCAAATCTTAGCAAGCATAACTATAGCCACCAGTTTTCCGGGCATGACATCCTTTTCTCTCCCTTGTTGGAGGAGGACTCAATTCCACAGCTTCACCTTAACATTCTGCTTATGATAAGGAGTCCACGCAACACCCCCGCCCCCCAGACACATTTCTGTCCCAAGCTTTGGGTCAAAGCCCTGGGAAAGAAATCTTGATCTAAGGGATCCAGAGGCACACAATAACAGAAGCTAAAAGACACAGAGCACATGGGCGTTGTTAACTCCTGACTATTAAGCCAAGCCCCTCATTTCATGGATAAGGGTCATGCTGATAGTATTCATGGCTTAAATGAGGTCTTGGGAACTCCAAGGTGGGATAGAGACATAGGTGAGACTGAATAATTCCTATTCTCAAGGCCCTCCCTGCTTCATGGGTGCAAGCCTCTGGCACCCATGGGTGGCACCTGCCAAGGTCACCAGGACTCGGGGATGCAAGGACGGAAGAGAGAGGATGCTCTTCTCTCCCTCATGTACCCTGGGTATTTGCTAGGAAGAGAAGGGAACCAGGGATGCCTGCTCCCCTCCCCCCCTTTTTTTTTTGAGACAGAGTCTCGTTCTCACCCAGGCTGGAGTGCAGTGGCGCGATCTCAGCTCACTGCAAGCTCCGCCTCCTGGGTTCACACCATTCTCCTGCCTCAGCCTCCCGAGTAGCTGGGACCACAGGCGCCTGCCACCATGCCCGGCTAGTTTTTTGTATTTTTAGTAGAGATGGGGTTTCACCGTGTTAGCCAGGATGGTCTCGATCTCCTGACCTTGTGATCCGCCTGCCTTGGCCTCCCAAAGTGCTGGGATTACAGGCTTGAGCCACCGCGCCCAGCCAAAAACACCACTAGAAACTGTTACAACAGTTGCACAAATACCCAAAAGCTCTATGAACCAGAGCATGGTGTGGGTTGGTGTTGGACAGACATACAGATCCAGTGAAGAGTTGCACGGGCACAGACTTCTCTGCACAGAGTGGGAACTACAAGTCGCTTATTGGTACAGCAAGAACCAAAACACATGAGCTAGAATATTCTGTAGTTAATCCTATAGAGAAAATAATTGAACTTAAATCTACTAATATTTCACTTAAAATATGGTTTCAGTAGATTAGAGACTTATACACAAACCACATCCTCAGGACCCAGAAAAAAAATTACTTTGACTAAAGAAGGCATAATCACTGAAAGGAAGCAGCTTCAGCAGTTACCCTGAAGGACTGATGGCAAGAACAATATCTTCAAATGCTAACAAAGGCCGGGAAGCCCTGGAATGGGGCAAACATAAATTAGATGTTAAAAATGAAGCATCATGGCTCCCACAAGAGGAGGCATAAGAACCCCGGTGGTGGCTGCAGCAGCCTTTGTAGTGAATTGATAATGAATATGTGTAGACAAGTACCCCATGTCTCTCCAAGCTGGCAATATATTTATTTTAAAACTATAAACATATTTTAAGTAGAATTTTTAAAAAGTAGGCTGATATTGGCTGGGCACAGTAGCTCACGCCTGTAATCACTTTGGGAGGCCGAGGCAGGCAGATCACAAGGTCAGGAGATCAAGACCATCCTGGCTAACATGGTGAAACCCCGTCTCTACTAAAAATACAAAAAATTGGCTGGGCGCGGTGGCTCACACCTGTAATCCCAGCACTTTGGGAGGCCGAGACGGGCGAATCATGAGGTCAGGAGATTGAGACCATCCTGGCTAACATGGTGAAACCCCATCTCTACTAAAAAATACCAAAAAAAATTAGCTGGGCGTGGTGGCGGGCGCCTTTAGTCCCAGGTACTTGGGAGGCTGAGGCAGGAGAATGGCATGAACCCGGGAGGCAGAGCTTGCAGTGAGCCAAGATCGTGCCATTGCACTCCAGCCTGGGTGGCAGAGCAAGACTCTGTCTCAAAACAAAAAAACAAAAAAACAAAAAATTAGCCAGGCATGGTGGCGGACGCCTGTAGTCCTAGCTACTCAGGAGGTTGAGGCAGGAGAATGGCGTGAACCCAGGAGGTGGGGCTTGCAGTGAGCTGAGATCGTACCACTGCACTCCAGCCTGGGCGACAAGAGCAAGACTCCGTCTCGGGGAAAAAAAAAAAAAGTAGGCTAATATAAGACAGTGACTTTAGATCAAAACAAAGAGATGCATGGCATCTAAATAAAAGGGATCATCTGAAATTAGTGTTGTTTGAAATGACTGTCTAATATTGGAGATTCCAGTATTTATGATAAATTTCACAATTTTTTTAAAAGAAATTATTCTTAATGTTTATTTTACATTTGGGGTACATAAGCAGGTTGTTATTCTGGTAAACTTGTGTCGTAGGCGTTTGTTGTACACACTATTTTATCACCCAGGTATGAAGCCTGGTGCCCATTATTATTTTTCCTGCTCCTCTCCCTGCTTCCATCCTCCACCTTCAATGGGCCCCAGTGTCTGTTGTTCCCCTCTTTGTGTCCATGTGTTCTCACCATTCAGCTCCAGCTTATAAGTGAGAACATGTGGTATTTGCTTTTCTATTCCTGCATTAGTTTGCTAAGAATAATGGCCTCCAGCTCCATCTATGTTCCTGCAAAAGACATGATCTTGTTCTTTTTCATGGCTGCATAGTATACCATGGTATATATGTACCACGTTTTCTTTATCCAGTCTACCATTAAAGAACATGTAGGTTGAAAAAATAAAAACACACACACATTTGTGATACTGAAACACCTGATTATTATTATTATTGAGATGGAGTCTTGCTCTGTCCCCCAGCCTAGAGTGCAGTGGCCTGATCTCGGCTCACTGCAAGCTCTGCCTCCCGGATTCAATCGACTCTCCTCCCTCAGTCTCCCAAGTAGCTGGGATTGCAGGTGCCTGCCACCATGCTTGGATAATTTTTCTATTTTTAGTAGAGATGGGGGTTTCACCATCTTGGCTAGGCTGGTCTCGAACTCCTGACCTGCTGATCAACCTGCCTTGGCCTCCCAAAGTGCTGGGATTACAGGTGTGAGCCATCGTGCCCAGCCTTTTTTTTTTTTTTCTTTTTGAGACAGGGTCTCACTCTGTCGCCCAGGCTGGTGTGCAGTGGCACAAACATGGCTCACTGCAACCTCTGCTTCCCAGCCTCAAGCCTGCAGAGTAGCAGGACTACAGGCTAGTTTTTGTAGATCCAGGGTTTTGCCATGTTGCCCAGGCTGGTCTCGAACTCCTGGACTCAAGTGATCCTCCTGCCTAGGCCTCCCAGAGTGCTGGGATTATAGGCCTGAGCCACTGTACCCAGCCATGATTCTTTATTAATAAACTCATTAAATTATGAGATCTAGAGGCAGGACAAATAAGTACCAGAAATCTGAAGTTACTGCTGTGAGTGGAACCGCTATTTTGAGGTGTCTGCAACACCTACTGATTTCTGTCTTGACAGTCAGAGCTACTGTTAATTCTGGTGGGTTTTGCTACTTCCATTCATAACTGAAGGACATACCAAGTATTAGCTCCTGAACTTCCCCAATTCTGGGTCCCTGGACCACAGGCTAAGAACGGAAGGAGTGGACACCTCCAAGAGCTGTCCCAGAAAATCTTCAGGAAGATAAAGTGGGCTGAGGGTTGGCAAGTAATCCCAAAACAAATAGGCACTTACATCGTGTGGTAAGAACAAAGGAAAGGCCCACAGGCTAGGGTTTGGACAGCAACTGGATTTTGTGCTCCCTTTGGTGCAGGCAGTGGCAGTCCTCAGGCAAACTCCTAGCACAGGGTGACAGGCAGAACTCACCTGTCTGGAAGTGCCTGAGGGAGTCTGGGCTGCAGGCAGGCCCAGAGAGCAGCAGCAAATGGGAAGGGAGCCAGACAATGAGGGTCCCTGTTTCAAAGGGAGAAAGGTGGGGTGGAGAGGTTACAGCCAGGGTCAGGATCAAGGGTCATGGTGCTGGGACACCAGGTTCGCCCCACCTCATCCCAGATCTTCCTACCCTGAAGCCACTGAGTGTAGAGGGGGAGGGGACTCAAAAGAGCTTCCCAAACTTGGTCACCAATAGGCCATTTCCTTCATTTTTTGCTGGTTTAATACTTTTAATATTTTTCCTTAAATCAACGCACTTTTGTGTGTGTGTGTGTGTGTGTGTGTGTGTGTGTGTGTGTGTGTGTTTTGAGACAGGGTCTCACTCTGTTGCCCAGGCTGGAGTGCAATGGCATGATCTTGGCTCACTGGAGCCTCAACCTCCTGGGATCAAGCGATCCTCCCACCTCAGCTACCCAAGTAGTTGGGACTACACAGGCATATGCCACTATGCCTGACTAATTTTTTTTTGTATTTTGGGGTTTTATTCTGTTTTTTGTAGAGATAAGGTCTCACGATGTTGCTCAGGCTGGTCTCGAACTCCTGGACTCAAGGGATCCTTCTGCCTCAGGCTTTTACCAGTTTGCATGGGAGGAGGGAGGCCAAAGCCCGGCTGGTAAAAACTTTCCCCTTTTGCCAGCATGTTGGGGTTCTGGGTTCCCTTCCCGAGCCCAGTCCTAAGCCAACCAGTTTAAAGTTTGGGAAATTAACTTTTCCCAGTTTGGAGGATGCATCTGTGGGGAGTGTCCCATAGTACAGAGACTACAATTACCTATCAGTGAAGAGAGGGCAGAGGAGGAGAAAGGAAAAATGATGGTGTTTTTTCAAAGGAGTCCCAGGGATTCAGGATGCATTCAAAAGGGGTATAGACTGAAGGTGAATGGCTACCCATCTAGAAAGAGGGGAACAGCCGGGCACAGTGGCCGTCGGTAGCATCTGTGTCTTCTTGAGGTGACTGGAGCCCGTCTGTGGTTTCAGCCATTGACTCCCGGACATGGGAGTGTTGAGGCCGTTTTGGCCCCTCTCATCTCCAGGAAGGGCTCCATGCCGGTGGAGGCGCAGTGCATCAGCCAGCTCGCAGCGGTGCTCCCCTAGAGCTGACGACCTTGGCAGGAGTGGCGGCTCAGCACAGGGAAGTTATCCGGTGGCCCGGCACAGGCTTGCTCTGGGTTCAGGTCCCATGGCACGTGGGGCTCTGGACCTGCCTGCCTCCAAGACAGCTCTTCCAAGGTTGATGTTTGGAACTCCCTAGCCTCAGCCTCACAAGGCTTGACCAGGCCCAGCCGTAGCTAGTCTAGGAAAAGAGCAAATGGCCGTGTTTTTTTTTTTTTTTTTGAGACGGAGTCTCACTCTGTCGCCCAGGCTGGAGTGCAGTGGCCGGATCTCAGCTCACTGCAAGCTCTGCCTCCCGGGTTTATGCCATTCTCCTGCCTCAGCCTCCCGAGTAGCTGGGACTACAGGCGCCCGCCACCTCGCTCGGCTAGTTTTTTGTATTTTTTAGTAGAGACGGGGTTTCACCGTGTTAGCCAGGATGGTCTCGATCTCCTGACCTCGTGATCCACCCGTCTCGGCCTCCCAAAGTGCTGGGATTACAGGCTTGAGCCACCGTGCCCGGCCAGCTGTGTTTTTATATTTTGACGTTTGCATTTCAATATTAACTTTTTTGGTAATGTAATGCATTCAAAACACGGTTCTGAATGGAAGGAAGGAAGGAAGGAAGGAAGGAAGGAAGGAAGGAAGGAAGGAAGGAAGACAAAAGAAAGAAAAGAAAAGAAAAGAAAGCGTGTTTCTAACCAGGCGTCCTTCATCTTCTGCAGATGCTAAGGATGTCCCTGGCACAGTAGAAGTTTGGAAGCCCTGCCCTAAAGCCTCACCTCACCTGGCAGCTGGCTGTTTCATTCATAGCAAATGTTCTGTGTATTCACCATGTTCCAGACACACATGTCACTAATGATACAGACACATGTGCACTGACATTGACCTCCTCACTGTCTTACCATAGTCCCATCCACAGCCACCTCATCATAGGCTGGAAAGGCAAGGTCCGTGGGCAGCTTGTAATGGGACAGTTAACCATGCCTGTAAGGGTGGAAGGCCTGGATAGGGGGAGGTGGCATGAGTACCAGGAGAGCTGGCCCTGGGGCAGACCAGGGCAGGGCAGAGCACAGCTTGCAGGACCTAGTACACAGTGTTGGGAATTGAATTTGGGTTTTTACCTTTGAAGCTGTGCATAAAGTCTAAAACAAAAAGAGGCGTGGAGGCTGGGGTTGTATTTGTATTTTAAAATGAGCATTTTCACACAAGGCCAGGAGCTTCAAATCAGCCTGGTTAACACAGCAAGACCCTCCTCTCTATGAAAAAAAGAAAAAAAAAGCCAGGCATGTTGGCATGTGCCTATAGTCCTAGCTGCTCAGGAGGCTGAGGCGGGAGGATCACTTGACTTCTGGGTTACAGTGAGCTCTGATTGCCATTGCACTTCAGCCTGGGCCACAGAGTGAGACTTTTTCTCAAAATAAAATAAAATAAAATAAATAAAATAAATAAAAAATAAAATAAAACCTTTCGGGCAGGCGTGGAAAGCGGCTGGAGAGAATAAGAGGAAACAGAGATAAGCCCCCTCCCTGGGAGCGACCAGGGTCTCTTATCACCAGAGATGGCACCACAGGCAAACAGACGCTGTCACAAAACCAGCATATGATCATATGATCTTTCCTAGAAGTCCTTTGTTTTCCCCAAGTGCCCTTTCCCCCAACCTTTCATTGGTTTATGAGCTCCCCAATTCTAACCTCCTAGAACATGAATAAGAATGTCTGTGGGGTGGTGGTGTGAGCCTGTAGTCCCAGTTACTTGAGAGGCAGAGGTGGGAGGATCCTGTGACCCTAAGAGTTCCTGACCAGCCTGGGCAATACTGACTCCATCTCAAACAAAAAACTAAAAGCTACACAACTCCATTTCTCTTGCTAATTTGTCTTTTGTCAATTTAATTTGCAGGCCCCCAGATGCTGCATCTAAGAGGGTAGAGGAAAAGCTTTATCCTCCCTGACATAACCATCCAGGAGAAAGTCTGGAATGGAGGGTCAGAGGGGTGGGGAATGGAGATTAGGAGAAGGAGATGGATTCAGGACAGTCTTTGGAGAATGCACATCACTGAGGTCAAGATGTCCTAGGGAATGGCCCTTCTGGGTTCATAATTCTGCTTCTGTCCGCTACAGCAACTTAGTCCCTTCTGAGCCTGTGGGGATAATAACCAGTCAGGATAGGCTTGATTATGCTGCTCTAACCACCCCTGATTTCTCTGATCTAATACAAGTATACTCAAAGCTGTATACCCATCAAGGGTCCCCTGGGGTCTCTGCTCATCGCAGTTCCTGCCCAGCCTACAGGAATAACCATGTGAAAATCACAGGCTTTCTTGGCAAAGAGAAAGAGAGCTCTAGAAGCTTTGGCAAATAAATAAATGCTTGGCAAATAAATACTGGCCAATAAATAAATGCTTGGTGTATAGGTGACATATGGCTCTTCCAACTCAGGTCCTTGGCCAGAATTAATCATATGGTCTCACCTCAAGGGAACAGGTGAGTTAATATGCAGAAAAATATTCAAGCTGGGTGAGGTGGCTCACACCTCTAATCCCAGCACTTTTAGGAGGCTGAGGTGGGAGGATCGCTTGAGCCCAAGAAGATCATGGCTGCCATGAACCGTGATCATACCACTACACTCCAGACTGGGGATCAAAGTGAGGCCTTGTCTCTAAAAATTAAAATATTTAGAATGTTTCCTGGCATAAAAGATGTGCTACATGTGTATTATTACCGTTGCTACTGCCAGAAAGTACAATCAACAGGAACTGCTGGTGGCTTGAGGGGGGGCACATGGTCATAGCTGACTCCCAGGTTTCTGGCCTGTATTGAGACCATTTCTGGCTTGTATTGTGACCGTGACTGCCATCAGGAACCCTAGAGCAGGCCGGATATGGTAGCTCACAATCCCAGTACTTTGGGAGGCTGAGTCGGGTGGATAACTTGAGGCCAAGAGTTCAAGACCAGCCTGGCCAAATGGTGAAACCCCATCTCTACTAAAAGTATAAAGATTAGCGGGATGTGGTGATGGGCACCTGTAATCCCAGCTACTTGGGAGGCTGAGGCACCATAATTGCTTGAACTCGGGAGGTGGAGTTTGCAGTGAGCAGAGATCAAGCCACTGTACTCCAGCCTGGGCAACAAAGCAAGACTCTGTCTTGAAAAAAAAAAAAAAAGAAAAGAAAACTTGGAACAGGCATGGGGTATACGGCATGGGTCACTACTCTTGGATACAACTGACCAAAACCACAATCCACTGGGTTAAGCCATTTGATAATCCAGCATTAGGCCAGCCTGGATCCAGGAGTCAGATACTGAGATCAAGCTTTGATCTGCTCAGGATTCCCCCCTCCCCAAGGCTCCTGCTTGCAGATGGCCCCAGTGTGCATTTCATCCGCCAGCGTGGGTCACATGTCATCCCTGACCCAGGGTGCTACAAATGCTCTGGTTGGCCAAGCTTGGGTCGTAGGTTTACCTCACCCTACCTGTACGCAAAAGTACGTGGTGGCTTAACACAGGTGGGGACCCTGCTTGAATACCACCCTTCATCCACAGATGACCCCACACCTTCATCCACAGATGACCCCACGCCTTCTGCTCCAGACCATCAGGGTTATAACACATGGGACACATGGGGCACACATACACTCCCACACAACATCCACACACCCCACAAAGCTACCTGAGCCCACACAGTCAGGGCAGGGACAGGCACAGAACAAAATAGGTGCACAGGGACTCCAGGGAGGTTGAAGAGCTGAGTCTGGTCGGGAGGCTGAGGGGGAAGAGCGGGCACTGGGCTGTGGGTATGCAGAGCTGGAGGTGGGGGACTGCAGTAAGTACCCGCCCTGGGGTGCAGGCCCTGCTAGGAAGCATTGGGAGCAAGAAGGGTTAGATCCTCAAAGTCAGATAATTCTTCCAGAAGGTTTTCTTTTCTTTGTTTTGTTTTGTTTTTTTTTTTTTTGAGACACCCAGATTAGAGTGCAGTGGCACCATTCCAGCTCACTGCAACCTCTGCCACCGAGGCTCAAGCAATTCTCTTGCCTCAGTCTCCTGACTAGCTGGGACTACAGGCACCCGCCACCACGCCCAGCTAATTTTTTGCATTTTTAGTAGAGGCGGGGTTTCACTCTGTTGGCCAGGCTGGTCTCAAACTCCTGACCTCATGATCCGCCCGCCTTGGCTACCAGTGCTGGGATTACAGGCGTGAGCCACCGCGCCCGGCCTCTTCCAGAAGGTTTTCGAGGGGAGCAAGTGGAGGGGAGGGAGAGGGCCATTGCTCCTGCTCCGGGGGCAGCCCCCTCCACGGGATTCCACACTGCTGACCAATTCAGGATAGACGGGGTACCCCCGATGCAGCCTGTCACCGCTCTGTCTGGGGCTGGTGCTCCTAGAGAAGGCCATGATGACCTCTCCCCCACCTCGCTCCAGATTCCCCTTCTTGAGCTTCTTTTCCCACAGTCCCTCCAGGCCTCACTGAGGGCCTCCAGTCTTCGATGGGCTTGGGGCGCCTGGACCCTTCTGGGGTCACTTTGCCGTCTTCCCCCAGCCACCCTCCCTACTCCTTGTCGCCCCCGGCCTGTCTTTTCAGGACCTTCCACACTCAGGCTAACCCTATGCTTTGGGGTACCCCAGCAATGCCACCCGGTGACCGAGGAAGGCAGAGGCTGGCGAGGGGGCGGGGCCTTAGGTCCCAGCGCAACCCTCCTCTCAGCCCCTCCCGCCGGCTACAGGTGCGCGGGACAACGAGGCAGGGACCTCGAGAACACGGGGACTTGCAGGCCGGTGGCCCTGGGCAGGCCACTTCCGACGCGGGTGGGAGGCTTCCTGCCCGGGGCAGGGGAAGCGCCCGCGGCGTGCTCGGTTGGGCCGGGGGCGCGCCGGGGGCCGGGACACGCCTGGCGCAGCGCTGGCGTCGCCACTGCGGTAGGGCGGGCCGGGGTCGGGTCCAGTCTCCTCCCCACGGGCGGCCCGCTTCCCGTCTTCCAGTGACCCCACGTCCCTTGCGCCCGAGCTGGAACCCCAGCAGGTTCTGCCCTGGGCCGCACGCGCTTTCTGGGGACCAGGGCTGTGGTTCCTGCTCCGCGTTGTGCGTTCAGACACGGCCCTGCTTCGTCCTCCATCCCTCCCCCTTTTCCCCACTCCGGGGTTGGGGAGGGCCGCCCCCATGTGGCAATGTTCCCCCACATGGGCGACCCCTCAGTGCCCCTGAGGGCCCAGGATCTCGCCCCTGTCCCCAGGCAGGCTACATTTGAAATTATTTGGAGAAATTCCGACAGTCAGGAGGACCTCTTTCTGTAGCTCTGGCCTTCCAGTAGGAGTGGGTCCCTGGGGTTCTCACGCCTGACAACTTGGCATCACCAAATTCTCTAACCATGTCAGTCCATGACTTGAACTCCTTTTCTTTCAGAAAGATCTTTGCAAAGGCCTTGTGGGCGTGCCCCCTCCCATGGTCCCAACACCTCTTGCCTGGGCTTTGGGCTTGTCTGAAAGGGCTAAAAGGGGGTGATGTCTGGCCTGGCAGGTGGCTCAGCCTTCAGTGCCAGCACGTTGGGAGGCTGAGGTGGGCGGATCACTTGAGGTCAGGAGTTCAAGACCATCCTGGCCAACACACTGACACCTGTCTCTACTAAAAATACAAAAATTAGCAAGGCTTGATGACAGGCACCTGTAATCCCAGCTATTTGGGAGGCTGAGGCAGGAGCAGGAGAATTGCTTGAACCTGGGAGGCAAAGGTTGCAGTGAGCCAGGATCATGCCACTGCACTTCAGCCTGGGTGACAGAGTGAGACTGTCTCAAAAAAAAGAAAAAAAAAAGTGATGTCTAGTGGCTGGGGATTTTTCCTAGGGAGTGGTCAAGGCAGGCCCCACTGAGGTGGGGACATTTAGGGTGGGAAGTTGCCTTGTAGGGCAGGAGGGGAAAGGGTTTTGGACCAGAGGGAGAGCCAGGGACAAGTCACCAGGTAGAATGAGCTGGCATGATTTGGAAGATGGTAGGGAGGGCTGTGGCCCTCCCATGTGAGTGGAAGGGAGTGGCTGCAGTGCAGAAGGCCTGGAGGTCCCCTCACAGACCCGGACCTCCGCAGAGGAACTCATCCCCTGGGCCTAGGGCTGGGCCTGGAGGCACTGTGTCCTCTGTGATTGTCAGTCTCCCTAAAGATGGCCCAGAGCAGTGCAGCCTGAATCCCTCAGTGGCCCTGTCTCTGGCTGCCCCAGCACCCACTTGGACACTTGACTCCACACCCCAAAGAAAAGAAGTGAACCTGGGAACACCACTGCCAAGGTATGGGATTATTTGGGAAGGGGGAAGGGGGAACTGACCAGATGGTTACAACACACGGGGCAGCAACAGACAGAACCAGACCAACCCTGTGGCCAACCGCCTGGTCTCCCGGGACCACTGGGTGCTTGGCTCAGGCCTCTCCTGCCCTCCCCACTCTTTCACCTCAGGCCCCCTGCAGTCTCTGCCCTGCCCTGACCCCCCAGCTTACAGCCCCAAAAGCAGCTAAACAACTCGCACACTCATGGGCCATGGCCTGGTAAGGCAGCGCAAGTCCTCCCACTTCAGCCCCATTTGAAAGATGAGGAAATGAGACCCTGGTCCATAGTGGGTCTCCAACTCAGGTGGCAAGCTTTCCCTGGGCATACACGCCGGGCCCTGGAGGGTGGGAAGGGGGCCCTGGAGGGTGGGAAGGGGGCCAATGGACGCGGGGAGCTTGCGGGGTGGGACTGCATGGGGAAAGGGGAAGGAGTCAGACGGGAGAAGGGGGACAGGGTCTGGTTGGCTTCGGCCGCTGCACGCTCTTCCTGATCAGGGGACTCACAGTGACCCCGGAGCCACTGCCCAGCCCAGCCTCCAGGTAAGAGGTCACTGAGATGGGTGGCAGCAGGGGCCGGGGATCCCCCTATTACGACAACAGTCATGGGACGCTGACTCACTGCCGGCCAGACCACCTGACCTCCGCGGCGGGAGGGAGGGCCCTGCCAGGGGGTTCCCCACCGCGGCTTGTTTACCTCCGGGAGGCCTTGGCCTCGCATGGGGGCAGGGCGGCCGCTGGGGCTACAAGGCGTGCGGGGAAGGGCCAGAGCCGGGGTCTCCACCCCAGCTTACCAAGGACACCCCTTCTGTGCTTCCTTCTCCCCCCCCACCCCCAGTCTCTTCACCTGCCCCCAGCCCCCGCGGAAACTTCCCCCGATCCCAAACCGGGCCCAATGGCGAGAAGGCAAAGGAGCTCCTTCTTGGGGGAGCTCAAAGCTATGTTCCCAGAGCCAGAGGGGTTTCCTTGTGTCCCTCACCCTGCTCAGACCGAGCCATAGCCAGGGGCTGGGGCAGGAAGGCCGGCCCTCGGCGGGGGCCACGTGGCTCTCAGGCGCCTGGGCTGCTGACTCATGCTTGGCCAGCACCTGTCTGTAGGCCGCAGCCTCTGCCTGCACGCCCCTCTGTGTCCCCTGCCCTTGTCTGCAAGGCAGTGGCCCCAGCAGGCCCTGGGGCACTTTCCACTCTCCCCATCTGGATGCAGGGAGAGGCCTGAGCCCTCTCCACAGAGGGTGCTGCTCTGGGCAGGGCGGAAGACTTGCCCACTTCAGGCTCTCCCGGAAGGATGGTTCACACCTGTGGGCCAGCCCCTGCTGTGCGCGCACCCACACATCACCTTCGCACCTGAATGGCCCCATCCAGCCACCCTTCCCTCCGTTTGGGTTTCCCCCGCTGGGGGGACGTTTCTCCAACTCCTGCAAGCCCTGGCCTGAAATGGCATGAGTTGGACCCAGCAGGTTCTGACCTCCTACTCACAGGACCTTTCCTGGGAGGCTCCGGAGGGTGACCACCCGTCCTGCCCCTCTCCTTGCCCCAGTTCTGGCGGACAGGTTACTTTGGTGGCATAAAGTAGAGTTTCTTCATTCCTAGCTGAGGAGGCTGTTGCCTGACACCCTTGGCTGCCCACAAAGCCAACGGACCTGAGCCCCCACAGGGCCATGGGCACTGCCGGCTGAATTGAGGAGCCCATAAGGAGTCGCTTGGGCCACAGTGAACATTTGGCGACCACTGACATTCAGGAGACCTTAGCTGGTCCTCAAGCACCTCTCAACTCCACTCCTATTAAACTGGGAACTTCTCTGGTGCTCAGGCCAGAGACGGGGTCCGTCCCTCAACCCAGTTAGGGGCCACCAGCGAGGGTGCCACGCGCTGTAAGACGGCTGCCCCCGCTGGAGGCTGACCATGGCAGGGTCAGAACAGCACCCTGAGAGCCAGCTTGTTCTGACCAGCAGTGCCCACTGGGCGACCTAGCAGCCTCCTGATATGGGGGCTGTGTCAGCTCTCTCCGCACTGGGTACCCCCAACGGAGGATATTGCTGAGTCATGACCAGGCCCAAACCTGGGAGGGGCGAGGGGCTGGACAGTCCCCTGATCCCAGGTGCAGAGGCTGGAGCCCAGGCCTATGTGAGTGCCAGGGCCGGTTTCTTGGGGTCCTTGGTGCACTGGGGCAGTGAAGAGAGGGGTCAGCAATGAGGGGCCGGGAGACCTGGAGCGAAGGGTAGCGGGGAAGGGGTTAGTACTGAAAGGGCCTCTGCAGGGCGGCTCTCGCGCCGCGACGCCCGTGGCTGAGGCTGGGAGGGCGCGACAGACTCCGCCCCTCTCGAGGCGGGGCGGGGCCTCCGCGCTCCTACAGAAGCCGCGCGGCGGCCCCGACCCGGACGGCCAGTTTTCCCTCAGCTCGCCGTTCGCTATGTCGTCCCTCACCGTGAAGGCCTACCTTCTGGGCAAGGAGGACGCGGCGCGCGAGATCCGCCGCTTCAGCTTCTGCTTCAGCCCCGAGCCTGAGACGGAAGCCGAGGACGCGGCAGGTCCGGGGCCCTGCGAGCGGCTGCTGAGCCGGGTGGCCGCCCTGTTCCCCGCGCTGCGGCCCGGCGGCTTCCAGGCGCACTACCGCGGTGAGCGGGCCGGGCAGGGCGGGGACGGTGACGCAGGCCGGGCCCGGCCTCCTGCCGCGGGGTGGCTGACCTCTCGCTTCTCGGCGACGCCTGGTGGGCCGTGAGGGGTCTGCTCTGGCTGCTCCCTGGATGGCGGTGGCCTGCATGGGTCCCCAGTTCGGCCTTGGGTGCCAGCCTGGTGACTGGCGTGGTGACCAAGGCCGGGACTCGCTGTTCAGCTGTGGCCCCTTGGGGCGGTGGAGCCCTGCGGGCCGGGGGCTCGAGCCTGGGAGCGTCAGACCCCCACCTCCCCCGCGCTGTTGGGGATTTTGGCCAGGACGCGCCGGGGCGAACTCTCTGGCTCTCCGCGGGAACTGGGTGGTCAGGCGGGCACTCGGGTTACACTGACATCTTGCTGCGCCAGGTGGTGGGTTCAGATAATGCCCCGGAGGAGCCCAGGGAGCGCCGGCGGAGGGGAGGGAGTGACGCGGGTAAACAAGCGCGGGGGTGCGGGGGACTCGGGAGCGCCGCGACAGCGCCTGGGAGGAGGGCACTGATTGCCCGAGGAACGCTCCAGGCCAGGTCGAGTACAGATGTTACCCCATTGGCAAGTGGAGAGAGGGACCAGACGAGAACGTTCTTCAGAAGTGTTGGTGTGGGCACAGAAGCCCAGGAACTGTTTCCTGCTGCGCTGGTGTGACCAGTGGCTG
Source organism: Piliocolobus tephrosceles (assembly GCF_002776525.5). Classification (NCBI taxonomy): domain Eukaryota; kingdom Metazoa; phylum Chordata; class Mammalia; order Primates; family Cercopithecidae; genus Piliocolobus; species Piliocolobus tephrosceles. The sequence goes on along the minus strand of NC_045437.1, from coordinate 111,023,910 downwards.
CTGGGGGTGGGGTTAGGGAGGTGGCCAAGGCCGGCCCCTGGGAGCTGGTAGTGCTAGGACCTCCCTCTGGAGTGCTGCCAGCCTGCCAGGCCCTCTCCTGTTCTTAAAAAAAAAATTGTGATTTTGAGCTGTAACTGGCATAAGGGTTCACCCATTTAGTGTACAAGTCAGTGGTTTTCACCATTTTCATAGGTTTGTGGACGATATTCAATCTGAGAGCTTTTCATCACCTTATAAACGCCATACATACTTTTTATCACCCCCTATCCACATACCCCCAGCAACCACTCACCTCCTTTCTGTATCTATTCCTGTTGCAATCCTGGGCATTTCATGTAAATAGAAGTAGTCTTTTTTTCACTTAGTGTAGTGTGTTCAATGTTGTGGCACACATCAGTACTTCGGTTTTTTTTGGAGGAATAATATTCTGTTGTATGTTTTACCTGTTCATTAGCTGACAGACATTTGGGCTGTTTGCATCTTTGGGTGCCACACCTGTTCCCACAGTGGATGGTGTGGTTTGGTCTGCACGGTTGTGCTTTAAAGCCCTTTGAGCTCACGTGTATCTGTCACAACTGCAGACTACATTACAAATACATGTTTTTTAGCTTTGTAAGGGAAGGAAGTAGACAGATGCCCTCGTCTCCTTTACTCCCAAGCCACTAGAAGTCTAAGGCCTTTGTGGGGCTGGGCCCCTCAGAAGCAGGTCACAGGCAGGGGTCTCCCACAGTTGAAGATGGACATGGGCCTGGTCGGATGTGGAATGAGGTGGCACGTTTCTGAAGAGGAAGCTGGCCCGAATCTAAATAAGTGCAGCAGCCGAAGCTGCTGTTGCCCCTGTGGTCCAGGGCCCTCCACCCCCTGCATGTGGCTGTGGTCCAGGACCCAGGTTGGAGCACTCACCTTCCAGGAGGTGCCAGAGCAAGGGGGCAGTCTTGCCTCTCACTCCTGCCCTCTGTGGCTCAAGTAGGTGTGCTCCAGTTCATAGCCCTGTGAGTGTCCCTTTCATCTGGCCTCAGCCCATTCCAGCAGCTTATGTCCAGCTGAGAACCTCTGGGTGCTCATGTGCTGTCTTTTAAACAATCTAGATGAGGACGGGGACTTGGTTGCCTTTTCCAGTGACGAGGAGTTGACGATGGCCATGTCCTACGTGAAAGATGACATCTTTCGAATCTACATTAAAGGTAAGGAGCTGCTCTGGGGGCTGCCTGAAGCCAGCTCAGCTTGTACTCAGTTCCCTGCTGAGTGAAAAACAAGGCTTGATGTTCCACCAATGAAGGGGTCCGTAATTTGAGGGCTTTTTAAGACAGGGACATAGGCCAGGTGTGGTGGCTCGCGCCTGTAATTCCAGCACTTTGGGAGGCCGAGGCAGGCAGATCACCTGAGGTCAGGAGTTTAAGACCAGCCTGGCCAACATGGTGAAACCTTGTCTCTACTAAAGATACAAAAATTAGCTGGGTGTGGTGGTGTGCGCTTCTAGTCCCAGCTACTCAAGAGGCTGAGACCAGAATCGCTTAAACCTGGAGAGCAGAGGTTGCCGCGAGCCAGAATCACACGACTGCACTCCAGCCTAGGCGACAGAGTGAGACTCTGTGTCAAAAAAAAAAAGACATACTAAGTGCTGTGCCTGACCTGAGGAGGAGCCCGTGTTCACCCTAGGGATGAGGTCTGCTGCCGCGGTGCTTGGGTGAAAAGCAAGGCCAAAGCCGTACAGACCAGGCTCCTTGCTGCTGCTCTGCTGCCTGGGCCACAGTTCCCAGGTAACAGACACAGGGACTGGGAACCTCCTAGCAGGTTCTTGGTTGCTTTGCTGCCCTCACCTCCTAAGCAGCTGAATTTTGTGTGGACTCCATGCTGGAGAGGAGGCCCAGGGGAGCACTTTAGGGGGCCGCACCCTAGCAGCTCTCTCTGCCCTTCCTGTAGAGAAAAAAGAGTGTCGGCGGGACCACCGCCCACCGTGTGCTCAGGAGGCGCCCCGCAACATGGTGCACCCCAATGTGATCTGTGATGGCTGCAACGGGCCCGTGGTAGGAACCCGCTACAAGTGCAGCGTCTGTCCAGACTACGACTTGTGTAGCGTCTGTGAGGGAAAGGGCTTGCACCAGGGCCACACCAAGCTGGAGTTCCCCAGCCCCTTCGGGCACCTGTCTGAGGTGAGCAGGCCCTCTGGGCAGGCCTGGGGTGGGCTCAGGGTGGCAGGAACCTTGACCTGCTCACTGCCTGCCCCTCTGCTAATTCCTTCTCCAGGGCTTCTCGCATAGCCGCTGGCTCCGGAAGCTGAAACACGGGCACTTCGGGTGGCCAGGATGGGAAATGGGCCCACCGGGAAACTGGAGCCCACGTCCTCCTCGTGCAGGGGATGCCCGCCCTGGTCCCACAGCGGAATCAGGTGAGGCTTGCGTTGGAACCGGCTTCTGAATGGTGACAGTAGTCAGGCAGCCTGTGCGCAGAGCCCTTGTGCAAAGCATGTGTGCAAGGCAAGAATTTAGGATACCTCCCCACCTTCCCGGTGTCCTACAATCGCACAAGAACCCTGCAAAGTGGGGAGTATGCTCTGCATTTCCCAAACAGGGAAACTGAGGTGTGAGTGCCTGAAGCCACAAATTCACCTGCATAGCCCTTCCCACCGCAGGAGGCTGCCCTGTCCAGGTGCTGTGAGGTGCAGGCAGGGAGGCCCTTCCAGCCCAGGGTTTTTGATGCACTTTGTTCTCTTTTGTGATGGTTGTCAGGAAGATCAGAGCCAAAGTTTCTCAAGTCCTTTTAAACATAGTTGTACGTTAAAGACTTACCCTTAGCTTTGCAGTCTAGATTTTTTGGATTCTGATTTTATTAATGTTATCACCCTCTGGGACAAAGGTGGGATGTTTGCTTGACTTTGAGTAAATATTTACTCAAGGATGTGATCAACATTCACAATGTACTGAGCCTGAGCCTTTGTGGGGTTGCTGAGCACCAGGGTCACGGATGAGGGGGAACGGCGCGTGAGAGTGGAGAGGCTCTCGGTGCAGGGCCAGGGGGTGCAGAGTGGGAGGGAGGAGAGGGGGATGCTGAGTGGGCCCCTGGACAAGGCGTCTGGGTTAAAGGTCACCCAGGAACACAGGGACCTTGGCAAGAAGGTGACAGGTATCCAGGGCATTAAAGATATCTTTATCTTATCTTTGTAAAAATCAAAGCTTCTGGTCCGTCGGAGGATCCCAGTGTGAATTTCCTGAAGAACGTGGGGGAGAGTGTGGCAGCCGCCCTTAGCCCTCTGGGTGAGTGCGCCTCCTGCCCAGTGCTTCCCTCACTCAGCCTGCGCTTTATGTCACCTTCACCTGGAATACTGCAGAGAAATGGGAAATTGACATGCCCTTGACACTGGTGAGGATTTGCTGCCTCAAATCAACCTTTACTACATGCTGGACCACAGGCAACTCACGGTTGAATTCCCTGACAGAATTCTCAAACTTTCTGCATGGAGTGACGTAGAATCAGCATTTGGTTGGGACAGTCCCAGTAACGGAGGGTCACCAGGGTCTGGTTGTAGGGCTTGCCTGTCACCTCTGACTGCCCTCCTTTGGGTGAACAATGGTCTGCATTTTCCCCTAAGCCAGGCCTTGGGATTTGGACTGTTGAGGACCTGGGTAGTAGTTAGTTGAGATGCTATTTATCTTTTCCTTCTTTTAGTTTACAACCCCCAAACCTTTCCAGTGCTTCTGGGTGCTGGGCCTGCATCAGAGCGGGGAGAAGGTGGAGGCAGGTACTCTGGGTGACAGCCAGTTCTGGTGCCTCAGGTTGCACAGTGGGTCTGCTGGGGTGGGCGAACCCCAATGTGTACCCCCAGAGTGGTGCCACCTGACCCCAGGCATGAGCTCAGGCTCTGAGACCCCTCCCTGCTGGGTTTTAGAAAGTGCTAGTGTCTGGCTAAGGATCTGGGGTGGGTGCTGCAGGGTCAGGCATGTGGCAGTGAGGATCAGTGAATGAAGCCAACTTCTAGTTCAAGATGACGGTGGATCCGCGATGGCAGATGGATCGCTGGGACACTTGCATCTCTCTCTAGAAGAGTGAGCTTGTTTTTGCGACTGCAGTGGCAGGCTGTGTCAGCCTGTCCAAAGGTTGTGTTGTCTGAGAGAATGCTGCCAGGAGGGGCATCCGAACCCTGCCTGCTGCCTCCTGTGGCTACAGGGCATGACTGCCATCTGCTCCAACTCTGCTCATTCCAGGTTTTTTTTTTTTTTTTTTTGAGATGGAGTCTTGCTCTGTCGCCGAGGCTGGAGTGCAGTGGCACCATCTCTGCTCACTGCAACCTCCACCTCCTGGGTTCAAGCGATTCCCCTGCTTCAGCCTCCTGGGTAACTAGGATTACAGGTACCCACGACCACGCCCAGCTAATTTTTGTATTTTTTTTAGTAGAGACAGGGTTTCACTACATTGGCCAGACTGGTCTTGAACTCCTGACCTCGTGATCCACCCGCCTTGGCCTCCCAAAGTGCTGGGATTACAGGTGTGAGCCACTGTGCCCAGCCTTGCTTATTCCACTTTGAGGCAGCAGTGACATCTTGGCATTGCTGCTGAACTAAACAGCCCAAACACATATGGCTTTCTGTACTAGAGTTTAGAGGCGAAGTCAGAGAATAGGAAAGAAGAATCGCTATTCTGTTTTTTTTTTTTAATTTGTTTTTTGAGATGGAGTTTTGCCCTTGTAGCCCAGGCTGGAGTGCAATGATGTGATCTCAGCTCACTGCAACCTCCGCCTCCTGGGTTCAAGCAATTCTCCTGCCTCAGCCTCCAGAGTAGCTGGGATTACAGGTGCCCGCCACCATGCCCGGCTAATTTTTGTATTTTTAGTAGAGACGGGGGTGTCACTATGTTGGCCAGGCTGGTCTCGAAATCCTGACCTCGTGATCCACCCACCTCAGCCTCCCAAAGTGCTGGGATTACAGGTGTGAGCCACCGCGCCCAGCCTAGAATCAGTATTCTTAATGCCTTCGAAGGAGGGTAGAACAGTGGAGCACTGAGATCATGATTGAGAGATAGGCTGTGCCTCAATCCTGCAACTCACTCTGGGCATAGTAAAGGTCTGAGAAATTGCAGGTGAATTTGGAGGTGTGAACAAGAGTCCTTCACTCAAAGAACAAAGGAGAGACATCCTGGGAAGTCACAAAAGCAAGTGTAGGTTCAGGTAGAGACTTTAAAACAGCGCAGATCCCCAGACCTTACCTTTTTTGATTGTGGTAAGTGGGTGTTGGTGGGGCCTGGGATCTGTCTGGGAGGCTGCCCAGGTGCTTGGGGGGTCACACTGTCTCCAGACCCACCTGTGCTGGTGCAGCATCTCAGAACTGAACTGGATGCCCCACTTGGCACAGACAGGAATCATCTTGCAAGTGCTCAGATGTCTTTGAGCACTAAAAGCTAAAGGCTTAAAGTGGATAGAATTGCTTTCTCCTAACCAGGGAGGAGCCTGCAGCTCTACAAACAAGGAAGATTTTAGTAAAATAGACTGAGAGGTTTCAGCTGAGGAGAGCCAGTCGCGGAGTGGCTTAGACTGTTAGAGAGGTTAGGACTAGTTTCTTTCCTTTCTTTATGAAGAACTATAAGCCGGATGACTCACAGGTTAACTGCCTAGAAGGGACTGTTCCCAGAGCAGGGCCCAAAGGGGAATGAGTCAACAGCCGCCTCCCAGTGGCAGTGTGTGTGGGGCAAGCGGCGGCTTTCATGTGAAGTGCCAAGGCCTTTTGGTGGGGCGGTGAGAACCCGCTGAGGGAGCCACCGCTGAGACCCAGGCTACTCCTGGCTGGGAGGCTGCAGGCCCCGAGATGCAGGACATGAAGCCACAGGGCCCCTCCTGGTCACAATATCTCTGATAAACACACCCACACGCAGACGCTTTGTGGGGCAGCAGGGCACGAAGCATCGTCCACTTTTTTTTTTTTTTTTTTTTAAGTGAAAGCAAGTTTCTTAAGAAAGTAAAGGAATACAAGAATGGCTACTCCATCAGCAGTCTTCTTATAAGCCCTGAAATCTCAGGCTTTTATCATCAAGTTGGAGAAATCCTAATTCTGTAATTTCTCTGACCTGTTTACAGACAAGTCTCATCACTCACCCATTTAAAAAGCATGTGGGTGTTGATTGTACTATTCTTTCAACTTTTCTATTTGTTTCAACCTTTTTTTTTTTTTTTTGAGACAGACTTTTGCACTTGTTGCCCAAGCTGGAGTGCAATGGTGCAATCTTGGCTCACTGTAACCTCCGCCTCTGGGTTCAAGCGATTCTCATGCCTCAGCCGCCTGAGTAGCTGGGATTACGGGCGTGCGCCACCACACTCAGCTAATTTTGTATTTTTACTAGAGACGGGGTTTCTCCACGTTGGTCAGGCTGGTCTCGAACTCTTGACCTCAGGTGATCCACCCGCCTTGGCCTCCCAAAGTGCTGGGATTACAGGCGTGAGCCACTGTGCCTGGCAGCTTCAACCTTTTCATAATCACACGTTGGGAAGAATAAAGGAGAAAAACAATTTACAGATGGAGGTACTTGTAGTTAAGCCTGCTTTTACCTGTGCTCCCCCCTACACTCTACTGAAATAGCAGGAAAGGGCTGACACAAAAAAGAAAATACCATAGACAAAGTAATAGAGGAAAAGACAAAGATGTGATCGGATTTTGGAAGATGGAAATGGAGGGAGGGTGGCAACCTGCTGAGGGAAGCTTCAGAAATCTGTGTGCCAGAACAGGGCATCCTGGTGAGAAGCAAGACCATCTGTTCAGGTACCAGGAAAGGCAAGAGGTGGGAGTGATGGGGGACAGGAACAAGGAGGGAGGGTTGAAAACCTGTAGGAAGTGTCAGAGACTTCAGGGCCCACTTGACCAGATGACAGCTCTTGCCAACGACTGAAGGAGACCTCATGTTTAATTCCAGGAGCACCTGACCCAGGGAAGCTTCGGCATGGGATACTAGAAACACAGGGCAGGGTGAGCACACCAGCCTGAAACTGGGCCTCCCGAATGAGCAATGGGCCCAGCAGTCAGTTCCCTGGCCAGGCAGGAGATGGGGAGTCCCTGCTGAGGGAGGCTGAATGCCCCCAGAGAAGTGTCCTACAGCTCCTGCCTGCCAGGCCCCCAGTCACCCTGCAGAGGAGAAGTTAGTGATGGCGCTGGCCTCACAGAAGGCTCCTGTCAACCTTTTCTTAGTGTTTCAGGGGGATCAGACAGCCTTGGGTCACCAGCCATCTGAGGAAAGGCCCCACACGTGGGAGAAAAGGGCTTAAAGGGAAAAGAATGTTAATGCCCTCAGTGAGATACAAAAGAGTATTGTCTGCATGAAAAAGGAACAGGATACTATAACAAGCATAACAAAGGGAATAGAGTAAGAAAGTTCTTGAAATTAAAAAATGTAAATAGAAAAAAAACTTCAAAAGAAGGCTTAGATTCTAATAGTGCCTCAAGGAGATACTCCAAAAGCAAAACAGATAGAAGGAGACAAAAGAAAAGAAAACTAGTGTAGGAACAAGTCTAGAAGCCCCATATAGGATGAGTAGGAATTCCAGAAAGAACAGAAAACTGAAAGGAGGAAATGAACGGAATGCAAGATAGTCTCTTGGCAATGAGGACCTTATCTTCTAGATTGAAAGCGGCCCTGACAATGACTGAGAAAGACCCCACAGCAAAGCTTATCACTGTCAAGTGTCAGAACCCTGAGGATAAAAAGGGGCTTTTAAAACTTTAGGTTATTGTAAATACTTGGGAATACAAAGAGCAAACAATCATGAAAAGCTAGGAGACAATGGAACAACTGATGACTTAAAAAATCAGTTAAGGCTGGGCACGGTGGCTCAAGCCTGTAATCCCAGCACTTTGGGAGGCTGAGACGGGCAGATCATGAGGTCAGGAGATCGAGACCATCCTGGCTAACACGGTGAAACCCCGTCTCTACTAAAAAATACAAAAAACTAGCTGGGCGAGGTGGCGGGCGCCTGTAGTCCCAGCTACTCCGGAGGCTGAGGCAGGAGAATGGCGTGAACCCGGGAGGCAGAGCTTGCAGTGAGCTGAGATCCGGCCACTGCACTCCAGCCTGGGCGACACGGCAAGACTCCATCTCAAAAAAAAAAAAAATCAGTTAAAAAGGCTTTTCAGCCTAGAATTCTCTTGTTTTTGAAACGGTCTCACTGTCAACTGGGCTGGAGTGCAGTGGTACAGCTGTCTTGACCTCGTGGGCTCAAGTGATCCTTATGCTTCAGCCTCCCAAGTAGCTGGGACTACAGGCATGTGCCACTGTGCCTAGATTTTTTTTTTCTTTTTTTATTTTTTACCCCCCCCTCCCCCGACCCGAGTCGGAGTCTTGCTGTTGCCCAGGCTGGAGTGCAGTGGCGTGATTTCAGCTCACTGCAATTTCCACCTCCTGGGTTCCAGCAGTTTTCTGCCTCAGCCTCCCGAGTAGCTGGGATTACAGGCACCCGCCGCCACACCTGGCTAATTTTTATATTTTCAGTAGAGACGGGGTTTCACCATCTTGGCCAGGCTGGTCTTGAACTCCTGACCTTGTGATCCACCTGCCTTGGCCTCCCAAAGTGCTGGGATTACAGGTGTGAGCCACCGTGCCCAGCCTGTGCCCAGCTGTTTAAAAAACTTTTTGTAGAGATGGGGTCTTGCTATGCTGCCCAGGCCTATTTTGAACTGGGCTCGAGAGATCTCCCACGTTCTCCTGAAGTGTTAGGATTACATGCGTGAGCCACTGTGCCTGGTCCAGCTTAGAAATCTATAACCATCTAAAACGATCAAGTATCAGGGCAGAACAAAGTTACTTTCTGGTATACAGTCTTAATTATTTTAACTTTGGTTTGAACCACATGAAGAGATAAACCCGAAATGAAGTACAGAGGTATTAGGAAACAGGGGACCTAATAGGACAGAGGGTGAAAGTAAAGGTGGTCACAGCATTGCAGCAGAGCCTCTGCCCAGAGAGCTGCCAGTCCTGGCTGGAACAGGAGGCTACACAGCCAGGGACACTCTCTATGGAAAACACCAGAACCAGTGGGGCCTCTGATCCACTTCACCCTCTGAGCAATAGTCTATAGTTTGTAGAAAACTATGGAGATGCTATGGGAGAACATGGGGAAAGTTAGCAAATGAAAAGAGAAGGCAGGTTGGGTGTGGTGGCTCATGTCGGTAATCCAAGCACCTTGGGAGGCCGAGGCGGGCGGATCACCTGAGGTCAAGAGTTCAAGATCAGCCTGGCCAACAAGGTGAAACCCCATCTCTACAGTAAACATATAAAAAATAGCTGAGCATGGTGGCACGTGCCTGTAGTCCCAGCTACTCTGGAGGCTGAGGCAGGAGAATCATTTGTACCCGGTGGGCAGAGGTTGCAGTGAGCCGAGATTGCGGCACTGCACTCCAGCCTGGGCGACAGAGCGAGACTCCGTCTAAAAAAAAAAAAAAAGAAGCCATCATCAGTGGTAGGAAAACAAAAAGCTATCCAAGGAAATAGTCTGCTCCTTGACCCAGCAAAGAACATTTAGATAGAGGTACTAGCTGAAACACTGAATGTTCTTTTAACAAAAAACTGAGTCTTGGAAAGGGTAGAGGAAGGAGAGGCAGATGCTGGTCTAGAGTAGGAAATGCACAGATGTGAACTCGATCATCAGGTGAGAGCAGCATGAGCTGAAAGGGTGCAGGGAGGCTTTGGGGAGTGGGATGGGAGCAGAGTGTGCACCACAGCCTTTGACAACTGGTGATTCTAAGCTGTGGGTATGGAGACTTTTTACACTATTTAATTTCAAAAATAGTGCAGGTGATTCTTCCCTGTCCTTGGTGAGTTACGTGAGCCTGGAGGTGTGCAGGCTCCCTGTGCTGCCATGTCGGGCCCCACGCCTCGCCTGCATGGCCTGTGCACTCCCTGAGCAGAGCCCCAGTGTTTAGGTGTGTGTTATGTGTCATCGCACAAAGCCTCTATGTGCAAGTGTCATGAGGTACACAGCCTCCCATCACTGTGGCTGGAGGTGCCTGTCACATCAAGTATTGGCTCCCCCTGTACTTAGGGCCTGGCCCTACCTGCTGTGTAGCCCATACCCTGCATGGTTAGGAAAAACAAGGTCTCTCTTGACTTTCTGGCTTAGAAGCTGACCTTAGATGCTAGCTGAAGTTAATGTTTTACTGAATTGGAGAAAGAGAAAGCTCCAGTATCACGGGCACACCGAGAATGTTTCCAGAAGCCAGAGAGATTTGTAGCTGGGATATTGGGAGAAGCCTCGGACTCACAGGTTTGCATCGTCTAGTCCCATACTGACTGTGATTCCGGGGTTGAGCTGGGTAGGAGAACCTAGGCCCTGCATCCACACGCTGAGTGCCACCATCCAGACCCTCACCTGCGTGTGGGGACTGAACGTGTGAGATCTTCGCGAGTCTGTAGTCCCCACGGGCTAAGCTCCTGCTCGCAGGTGCCTCCTTGGGGGAGCTTCACAGCTTTCTTTCCTCCTTGGCCTCTAGGCATCGAAGTTGATATTGATGTGGAGCACGGAGGGAAAAGAAGCCGCCTGACCCCTGTGTCTCCAGAGAGTTCCAGCACAGAGGAGAAGAACAGCTCACAGCCAAGCAGCTGCTGCTCTGACCCCAGCAAGCCGGGTGGGAATGTTGAGGGCGCCACGCAGTCTCTGGCAGAGCAGATGAGAAAGATCGCCTTGGAGTCCGAGGGGCGGCCTGAGGCAAGCCTGTGCCCCTCCCACCACCTGGGACCAGCCTAGCGATTTGTAGCTGCGCCTCCGCCTCATCCTCAGCACCTATGCAGCCACTTATGAAACCCAAGGGAGCTGCTGCTGCTGCAGTGATGTGCCATTAAAGTCACTCTGGGAACCTGCTAGAACTTTGTAGTTACTTGGTCTTTGTGAGTGGCTCCCTGTTGCCCGTAGCCCCCTGCAGCCTTAAACACATGTGTGCGTGCACGCTCCCCGACTGGTTGCCAGGAGTCAGTGCCATGGTCAGGCTTGGCCTGTTGCACGTGTCTCCTGTGTGCTCATGGTGAGTTTTGTTCCAGGAACAGATGGAGTCTGATAACTGTTCAGGAGGAGACGATGACTGGACCCATTTGTCTTCAAAAGAAGTGGACCCATCCACAGGTGAACTCCAGTCCCTACAGATGCCAGAATCTGAAGGGCCAAGCTCTCTGGACCCCTCCCAGGAGGGACCCACAGGGCTGAAGGAAGCTGCCTTGTACCCGCATCTCCCACCAGGCAAGTGAACCAAGAGTTTTGTATTTATTCCTACCTTTCCCTTCAGAGCATCCTGCCCCCTTCTGATTTCAGCGACACAAACAGAAGCATGGGACGTTCTCCACTGCAGGGCTTGTCTGTAGGTGTGGGAGATTAGGAGTTGGTTTTGTCCTCTTATGTCTACCCTGAGCAATAGTGAGTAAGCTCTGCTAATGCAGGGGTTCTAAAAATGTTTTTCTTTAAGCAAACTCCAGAGCCAGGAATATTAATTGTGGGAGTTTCTAAAACTTAACATGCAGACCAGGAATTAAGGCAGGTGTGACACAGAGAGGGCAGCACTGGGTGTGTCCCTACGACTCACACGGGGCTCAGACCTCTTCAGTGTCTCCTCAGGGAGTGCTGGTCTGAGAGTGGGGGTCATAGCCAAGATCCCTGTAGGAGCCAGGCAGAAGCCACCGTTGAAGTGGATGGTGTGGAAGGCAGCAGTGGGGGGGGGGGGCAGCTGACAGAGACTCCTCATTGTCACACTGCAGCCGTGTGTAAACCAAGGTCTGTGTGCACAACCTGCTGTGTGCTGCCAGTGTGTCTTCTCTGCCTTAGGGCAGGGGATGGCGAGCTGTGGCCTATGGACCAAGAGTAGTTCTTGTATTTTTCAATCAAAAGATGTGACAGTTAGATGAGATGCGTGTTTCAGTGTCCAGCAACAGTTTTGTTTACACACCACCTGGCTGCCTGTGTCACAGTGGCAGAGCTGAGCAGTGTGAAAAACACTGATTGGCCCTTTACAGGGAAAGCAGGTCCACTGTGGCCGGTGAGGGCTAGAGCTCCGGGCACTCGGACACTGGCAGGCCCTGGTCCCGCTGGCCAAGGCAGGAGGGTGTGTGTTTCGGGTCACTCACAGGGCTCAGCACCACTCCTCATGGCTTCCTTACTGTTTTGGCAGAGGCTGACCCACGGCTGATTGAGTCCCTCTCCCAGATGCTGTCCATGGGCTTCTCTGACGAAGGCGGCTGGCTCACCAGGCTCCTGCAGACCAAGAATTATGACATCGGGGCGGCTCTGGACACCATCCAGTATTCAAAGCATTCCCCGCCATTGTGACCGCTTTTGCCCACCTCTTCTGTGTCCCCCTCTTCTGTCTCGTAGCTGTTAAGCTAGTGTAGAATTGCAGGTCTCTGTACAGGCCAGTTTCTCTGCCTTCTTCCAGGATCCAGGGGATCAGGGGTCAGGGTGCAAGAAGCCATTTAGGACAGCAAAACAAGTGACATGAGGTGAGGGTCCCCGTGTGTGTGTGTGTGTGTGATGTCTGGGAAACAAGACCAGTCTCCTGGGTGCTCTGGCTCCCTGCAGCAGGGCTGGGCCTGCGAGACCTGAGGCTCACTGCAGCGCTCCTGGCCCCTCCCTGCAGGGGCTACATTAGCAGCCCAGACATAGCTTGCCTAATGGCCTTCCACTTTCTCTTTTTAAATGACTCGGAGGTCCCTGACATTTAGTTGATTTTCTGCTAGAGACCTGGTATGCTCTGATTTTAGATAAAGGAAGCCTAGGTGTTGTCGGCGGGTGAGCAGGGGAGGCGGCTGTCCTGGCGCAGGCAGTGCGGAGGCCGGGGCAGCCAGTGTGGTGGGCTTCCTGCTGGGACTGAGAAGGCTCATGCAGGGCATCCGTAATGTTGGTTTCTCTGAGAGCTGCCTCCTGGTCTCTCCACCACTGTAGTTCTCTCATTGCCAAACCATCAGCTGCTTTTAAAATAAGATCTCTTTGTAGCCATCCTGTTTCATTTGTAAACAATCTAATTAAATGGCATCAGCACTTTAACCAATGACATTTGCATAGAGAGAAATGATCTGTTTGACAGTAAGTTTATTGGTGGTTCTCACACAGTATCTTAAAAGTACCTTAGGGAACCCTGTCCCTCCTCGAGATACAAGAGTATCTCGAGTAATAACCTGCCAGTCCCAGATCACAGATCATCATCAAAGTCTTCACCAGTTGTAAAGAGGTCACATAGTCGTAGGAGTCGGGCATTCTGTGTCTCCTGGACCAGGGGCCCACCCTCTGCCCAGGGAGTCCTTGCGTCCCATGAGGTCTTCCTGCAGGGCGCCTCAGGGCCGTAAGTGGTGGGGTGTGTGGCCCGAGGAAGCGGGACAGCGTCGGTGGGCCTGCGGAGGCCTTCCCTTGAGGCCTGTGCTCTGGGGGTCCCTTGCTTAGCCTGTGTTAGACCAGCTGGCCTGGGGTCCCTCTGAAGAGGTCTTGGCTGCTCTCTGTCCACATGTGAACTGTTTCTAGGTGACAGGACAAATTGCGTCCATTTAGAGGATGTGGCTGTAGCTGGGCGCGGTGGCTCACGCCTGTAATCCCAGCACTTTGGGAGGCCAAGGCGGGCGGATCACAAGGTCAGGAGATCGAGACCACGGTGAAACCCCGTCTCTACTAAAAATACAAAAAAAAAAGCCGGGCGCCGTGGCGGGCGCCTGTAGTCCCAGCTACTCGGGAGGCTGAGGCAGGAGAATGGCGGGAACCCGGGAGGCGGAGCTTGCAGTGAGCTGAGATAGCGCCACTGCACGCCAGCCTGGTGGACAGAGCGAGACTCCGTCTCAAAAAAAAAAAAAAAAAGGATGTGGCTGTAACCTACTGGGCAGGACTCCATAGCTCCTTCCCAGGACCCCTCAGCTCCCTGGCGCTGCAGTCTGCAGAGTTCTCCCGGAGGCAGGGGCTGCTGCCTTGTTTCGCCTTCCATATCGAGCCAGCCTGTCCCTGAAAGAGAAGATGGCCATGCCCTCCATTTGTAAGAACAATGCCAAGGCCCAGCAGGACCACGAGCCCTGCCTGGGCCTCTAGTTCTGACACTTTCTGCTGGAAGCTGTTAGGCTGGGACAGGCTTTGATTTTGAGAGTTAGCAAGACAAAGCAAATAAATGCCTTCCACCTCACCACAAACCATCTGCTAAATTGTATGACCAGGCTTTCCAAAAACAAGACAAGTCATCAGGTGATCCATCTCCTGGGGACCTTGGAATCAGGTCACCAGTGCCTACAAAGGAGGTTTGAGCAGGGAGGGCCTAGAGACGTCTGGAAAGGGGTGGGCTGGCTCCATCCTGCCATCTCCCACCTGGGAGCAGCTCTCCAGAGCCTGCTGGGTTCTGCAGCTGCAGAGGTGGCAGCACCGAGCTCCTGGTGGGATAGAAAAGCTGGGGTCTGGCTACTCTCACCCCAGGAACCAAAGATGGTCTGAAAGTTGGGTGTAGGCCGGGTGCAGTGGCTCACGCCTGTAATCCCAGCACTTCAGGAGGCCGAGGCGGGCAGATCACCTGATGCCAGGGATTCAAGATCAACCTGGTCAACAAAACAAAACCCTATCACTACTAAAAATACAAAAATTAACCAGGCATGATGGCACATGCCTGTAATCCCAACTACTGGGGGCTGAGGCAGGAGAATCGCTTGAACCTGGGAGGCGGAGGTTGCAGTGAGCCGATATGCCATTGCACTCCAGCCAGGGGAACAAGAGTGAAACTCCATCTCAAAAAAAGTTGGGCTGATACTGCTTACAAAGGGATGTTAAAGCAACAACAGGGTGGGTCCCTGCAGCGCTGCCACCCAGGCAATCTGGAAGAGGCCCTGACACTTGATGTCAGCTTTGCCACTGAACTTGCCATGACCGCACAAAAACTACAAGCCTCAGTTTCTCACCTTTAAAACAAAGCAACAGGCTTGAGGGAGCATGAAACACAATGATACCATTACAACATGCAGCCCAGGGACGGAGCCATGGTAGACTCTGTGGTCATTCTTCTAGGATTTGGAGATTCAAGGCCACATACTTACCCAGGATCATAAAACTCGTTGGCGGCAACATCAAAGTTTGACTTCTGCCTCTTGGCATGAGCCAGTGCTCTGTGCGTGGTGTGAGGCCAGCCGAGGCTGACCTTGGCTGACGTGGGGGTGGGGACAGTGACTGATGCCCATGGACTCCCAGCTGCAATGCCCTTGCTGTCCCCTGGCTCCTGTGACAGGCAGAGCACACCCTGCACTCTGCAGCACTGGATATGCAGTGGGGCCTGCTAGATTGGAAGCTTCAAGAACAAGACAACCAAGCTGGACGCGGTGGCCCACACTATAATCCCAGCACTCTGGGAACTGGGAAGATTGCTTGAGCTCAGGAGTTATGAGACAAGCCTGGGCAACATAGTGAGACCATGTCTCTAAAATTCTTTTTTTTTGAGACGGAGTCTCGCTCTGTTGCCCAGGCTGGAGTGCAGTGGCCGGATCTCGGCTCACTGCAAGCTCTGCCTCCCGGGTTTATGCCATTCTCCTGCCTCAGCCTCCCCAGTAGCTGGGACTACAGGTGCACGCCACCTTGCCCGGCTAGTTTTTTTGTATTTTCTAGTAGAGACGGGGTTTCACCGGGTTAGCCAGGATGGTCTCGATCTCCTGACCTCGTGATCCA
The DNA here is from genome assembly GCF_002776525.5 of Piliocolobus tephrosceles. Taxonomy (NCBI): domain Eukaryota; kingdom Metazoa; phylum Chordata; class Mammalia; order Primates; family Cercopithecidae; genus Piliocolobus; species Piliocolobus tephrosceles. Next base: position 111,008,285 of record NC_045437.1, on the reverse strand, counting down.
CCCGTCTCGGCCTCCCAAAGTGCTGGGATTACAGGCTTGAGCCACTGCGCCCGGCCTAAAATTCTTTTTTTTCTGTCGCCCAGGCTGGAGTGCAGTGGTGCGATCTCGGCTCACTGCGACCTGCGCCTCCCAGGTTCAAGCAATTCTCCTGCCTCAGCCTCTCGAGTAGTCAGGATTACAGGTGCATGCAACCACGCCCAACTAATTATTTTTAGTAGAGACGGGGTTTCACCATGTTGGCCAGGCTGGTCTCAAACTCCTGACCTTCAGGTGATCCACCCGCCTCAGCCTCCCAATGTGCTGAGATTACAGGTGTGAGCCACCGCGCCTGACCTCTACAAAATATTTTTTAAAAATTAGCCAGTGTGGTGGTGCACATCTGTAGTCTTAGCTACTTGAGGGGCTGAGGCAGGAGGATCACTTGAGCCTGGGCAGTTGAGGCTTCAGTAGGCTGTGACTGTGCCACTGCACTCCAGCCTGGGTAGACAGAGTGAGACCCTGTCTCAGAAAACAAAGAAGAACAAGGCAACACCCTAAGTGAAGAGTGTCTCACATACAAGAGTCCGCACCTGGGCAAATGCGAGTGTGGAGGGAAGCATCTCCCAGGATTCAGGGCGGGCCCATGGACTACTCCTTCCTGGACAAAGGTCCCCGTGCTCCATGCAGAATGAGAAGATGGTCCTGACCCAGAAAATCCCTGCTGGCCAACCTTAGCTGCTCCGAGGTGTCAGGATGCTCTTTGGTCCTGAGTTACCCTCATGGGAGACGAGAGGCATGGGAGAGAAAAGGGGGTATAGACCCAAGGAAGGTGTTGGCTTCAGACAGAAATGACAAGAAACCCAGGTGGGAAGATGGGCTTTCTGCGGTAAGGAATGTTACACTTTGTCAACTGTGACAAAAGACAAAATTATCCCACACATACTCAGTGGTCACTGGGACCATAGAGAAACTGTTCTGTCACTGACCTTCTGGGGTTCCCAGGCGACCTCAGAGCCACCCGAGTCCTGGATGCCAAGGCTGCACGGAGGCTGGGCGGTGCTCTGGCTCCACTTCCTGTCAGGACAGTACTGTCAGTGGTCCCATGCTACTCTCCAGTGGCACCCCAAGCCTGACTCCACCATCACATGGCCCACAAGCTCGGGTGGCCGCCTGCTCATCCCTATAGCTTCCCAGGCAGCTGCTCGGGCTGCCCAGCCACCGCACAGGCCCCACTCCCCTGCTTCACAGCTTCTAGTTGCTAGAAAGTTGTGTTTTTATTTTACGCAGGGTCTCACTGGCACCCAGGCTGGAGTGCAATGGCTCACTGCAGCCCTGACCTCCTGGGCTCAGGTGATCCTCCTGCCTCAGCCTCCTAAGTAGCTGAGACCACAGGCATGCACCACCATGCCCCATGAATTTGTTTAAAAAATTTGTTGGCCGGGCGCGGTGGCTCAAGCCTGTAATCCCAGCACTTTGGGAGGCCAAGACGGGTGGATCATGAGGTCAGGAGATCGAGACCATCCTGGCGAATACGTTAAACCCCGTCTCTACTAAAAAAATACAAAAAACTAGCTGGGCGAGGTGACGGGCACCTGTAGTCCCAGCTACTCAGGAGGCTGAGGCAGGAGAATGGCGTAAACCCGGGAGGCGGAGCTTGCAGTGAGCTGAGATCGCGCCACTGCACTCCAGCCTGGGTGACAGAGCGAGACTCCGTCTCAAAAAAAAAAAAAAAAAAAAAACTTTGTTGTACAGATAGGGTCTCCCTATGTTGCCCGAACTGGTCTCCAATGATTCTCCTGCCTCAGCCTCCCAAAGTGCTGGGATTACAGGTGTTAGCCATTGTGCCCAGATGAATGTTCTGGTTTGGAAGCAGAATCTACCTCCTGAAAGCACCTGCCCTCTAAGAGCCATCCTAGATCCTTAGCCTAAGGCAGTCTCTCCAAAAAACTCACTGAAATGCCTGAAGCAGAAGAAACTTTCCTTCAAGTCTGAGGTCTCTGCTTCTCTGTGCTAAAAGCTCTCAGGCCTGTCAGCTACTCTGGCCACTTCCCTGAGGTCAGTCTAGTCTGAGATGTTCAGAATTGAGGGGCATCATAAAGGGTATGCATACTGGTGTCCTGCCCAGCCTTTGCCTCTGCACCAGCAGTGCCCAATGCCCAGGTGGGCCGAGGGGCCAGCAGTGGCAGCAGCTGCCCATTGCAACTTGCCACCCAGGCTTCCCCCGCTTGGCTGATGCTCACAGTGGCTCACTGGTGCCCCACTGCTGGAGGCAGCATAGGCTCTGGGCCAGGGCTGGACCGGAGTCACACTTGGCACCTTTTTCTAGGCAGGTCTTGGCTGAGGCAGGGGCCCGGCTCCTCCCTTTTGGATGAAGGCTGTTTGCTGAAACACACTCCTCTTCCTTCCAGCTCCAGTTCTTGGGAGTCCTTTTCTAGATACTTCAGCCAGCGACTCTCTGAGGGCTGCGATTTTTCCTATCAGATTGGGAAAAAAGTTGATTCTCAGTACTGGAAAGCAGGCAGTTTTATCGAAAACCCCTAGCCCAACTCTTGTGCCTGAGGATCTCAGGGGTCATGTCCAGCTCCACGCTAGGAAAGGCAGTGGCTGGAAGGTGATGGACACCAATACCCTGTGATGCTGGCAGGACAGTGCTCACTGGTGCAGGCCTTGGGAAGGCGGCCCACCGAGAATCTCATGAATATCTATGCTCCCTGGCCCAGTGATTCCACACAAAGAGAGAAGGCAGAGGTGTTAGTCCCAGTGTTACAAAAATTAGCAAATTTTATTTATAAGAAAAGAAGTGGCCAGGTGCGGTGGCTCATGCCTGTAATCCCAGCACTTTGGGAGGCCGAGGTGGGTGGATCACAAGGTCAGGAGATCAAGACCATCCTGGCTAACACAGTGAAAACCCATCTCTACTTAAAAAAAAAAAAAAAAAATACAAAAAACTAACTGGGCGTGGTGGCGGGTGCCTGTATTCCCAGCTACTTGGGAGGCTGAAGCAGGAGAATGGCATTAATCCGGGAGGCAGAGCTTGCAGTGAGCCGAGATTGTGTCATTACACTCCAGCCTGGGCAACAGAGCGAGACTCTGTCTCAAAAGAAAAAAAAAAAAAAACAGAAGTATGGAAACATGGCCAGGCGCCGTGGCTCACACCTGTAATCCTAGCACTTCAGGAGGCTGAGGCGGGCGGGTCACCTGAGATCAGGAGTTCAAGACTAGCCTGGGCAACATGGTGAAACCCCATCTCTACTAAAAATACAAACATTAGCTGGGCGTGGTGCTGTGCGTCTGTAATCCCAGCTGCTTGGGAGGCTGAGGAAGGAGAGTTGCTTGAACCCAGGAGGCAGAGGTTGCAGTGAGCCGAGATCATGCCACTGCACTCCAGCTGGGGGACAGGGTGAGACTCTGTCGAAAGAAGGAAAGGAGAGGAAAGGAGGAGGAAGGGAGGAGGGGAGGGAGGGAGGGAGGGAGGGAGAAGTGTGGAAACAACCTAAATAACATATAATAAAGGAATCAGTACTAGTACATCTATTACATTCTGTAAATACTTTGTTTTTTTGAGATGTTGGGACTCCAGTGAGCAGTGATCATGCCTCTGCACTCCAGCCTGGGCGACAAAGGGAGACCCTGTCTCAAAAATAAATAAATAAAAATCACTGAAAACTATACCGCAACATAGAAGAATGACACAACTGAAAACTAGGATGCAAAAAAGCATTTCTGATGAGAATGATATAAAATTAAGTCTGTAAATGGACCAAATTGGAAGCACAGACACAGGTACCAGAAGAGCATCTTCCTCTGCTTGTAACAAAGTGTGAATCTGGCCAGGTGCACTGGTTCATGCCTGTACTCCCAGTACTTTGGGAGCCGAGGTGGGAAGATGGCTTGAGCCCAGGAGTTCAAGACCAGCCTAGGCAACACAGGGAGACCCTGCCTCTACAAAACAGAAACAAAATTAGCTGGGTGTGGCAGGGCACACTTGTAGTCCCAGTTACTAAGGGGCCTGAGGTGGGAGGATTACTTAAGTCCAGGAAGTCAAGGCTGCAGGGAACCATGATCACTCCACTGCATTCCAGCCTGGGCGACAGAGTGAGACCTTGTTTCAAACAAAACAAAACAAAACAAAACAAAACAAAACAAAACAGCTTGCAGTCTGGAACAAGGAAAGAAGGAAACCCAGGTGTTTTATCCCATTATTCTTTCCCTCTCAGAGGTATGCCCAGAGTGCTGTGGGAGCAAAGTGGAAGGAGTAAGGTGATATTTGAGCTACATTCAGAAGGAATTCTCCAAGCAGACAGGTGAGAGTCCTTTGCAGGGTACTGTAATAATTGGTACACATGGCTATCTCCATCCTTAGAAAAGGTACAGGTTTATTTATTTTTGTGTTCCCTGCAGCTTTAAGTCAACTGCCTGTAGGGTGGCATCAACACACATTTGCTCTACGAATGACTACTGGATACATCTGTGCATTCATCCCTTCCCTGACACAGAGCCAGCCTGGGGCAGGTGGGCCTGAGGCTTACCTGCTGCTTCACATTCCCAGCCTGCTGGTGGCCCACGTTTTCTTCTTCATCAGCACTGACAGTTTCTTCTAGAGACCTTCAGGGAAGACCATACATATGCCCTTTGAAAAATGACCAGGGGCTGGGCACAGTGGCTCACTCCTGTAATCCCAGCACTTTGGGAGGCTGAGGCAGGTGGATCACCTGAGGTCAGGAGTTCGAGACAAGTCTGGCCAACATGGTGGTGCATATCTATAATCCCAGCTACTTGGGAGGCTGAGGCAGGATAATCGTTTGAACCCGGGAGGCGGAGGTTGCAGTGAGCCAAGATTGCTAGAAGATGGAATCACATGACAATGGAGGTAAGTTGCAGCTTCAACCTCCCTAGGCTCAGGTGATCCTCCCACCTCAGCCTCCTGAGTATCTGGGACCACAGGCACCCACCACCATGCCCGGCTAAATTTTTTTTTTTCCTTTTTTTTGTAGAGAGAGTTTTGCCATCTTGCCCCAGGCTAGTCTCAAACTCCTGGGCTCAAGTGATCTACCCACCTCAGCCTCCCCAAGTGCTGGGATTACAAGCATGAAGTATGCATCCAGCTGGTATTTGATTTTAAAAATCATTTTTCCAATTGTCCACTGCATATATATATAAATACAGTTTAATTTTGTATGTTGACCTTGTATCCTTGTGATCTTGCTAAATTATTAGTTCTAGTAGCTTTTTTGTAGATTCATTAGGATTTCCTACATACACAATTATGCTATTTGCAAATAAAATAATGATTTTATCCAGTTTGGTATTTACTGCGTTTCCTTAATCTAAAAATGTTATGTCTTTGATTTTGGAAAATGCTGTGCTCTTATCTCTTCAGTTATTGCTTTTGCTCCATTCTCTTAATTATCTTTTGCTAGAACTCTCCTCTGTAACCTCCATGTCCCTCAACTTTCCCTTGTATTTTCTACTTTTCCATTTTTCTGTGTTGCATTGTGAATAATTTTTTAGATTTATCTTCCATTTCACTAATTTTCTCTTAGCTGCAATTAATCTGTTTAACATGTCCACTGAATTTTTAATTTCTTCTTTTTTTTTGAGATGGAGTCTTACTCTGTCACCCAGGCTGGTGTGCAGTGGCTCAATCTTGGCTCACCACAACCTCTGCCTCCTGGGTTCAAGTGATTTCCAGCTAATTTTCGTATTTTTAGTAGAGATAGGGTTTCACTATGTTGGCCAGGCTGGTCATGAACTCCTGACCTCAAGTGATCTGCCTCCCTTGGCCTCCCAAAGTGCTAGGATTACAGGCATGAGCCACTATGCCCGGCCTAAACTGGATTTTTAATTTCAGTGATTATACTTTTAAGTTCTGCAAACTCTTTTATTTTATTTTTTTAAAGACAGAGTCTTACTCTGTTGCAGGCCTCACTTGAGCCTGGGAAGTGGAAGCTGACTCATTGCAACCTCCACCTCCCAGGCTCAAGCGATTCTTATGCCTCAGCCTCCAGAGTAGCTGGGAATACAGGCACGTGCCACCACATCCAATTAACTTTTGTATTTTTAGTAGAGGCGGGTTGTTGGCCGGGCTGGTCTTGAACTCCTGACCTCAAATAATCCGCCTGCTTTGGCCTCTCAAAATGGTGGGATTACAGGTGTGAGCCACTGCACCTGGCCTCTTTTCAGTTCTTTTTCAAATACACCTATTTTTTTGGATGTGAGGGCGATCCGGCTGCGACATCTGTCACTCCATCAGTCACCAAGGTTGGTTAGCTCATCTGGCTGGTGTCCCCTTCCTCCCTCACCGCGCCACATGCGTCCCTCCTGAAGCTGTGCGCTTGGCTGAAGAGGACGACCACCTCCAATAGAGGAGGAGCGGTCTTCGGTCCAGGGTATGAGTAGCTGCACCACCTGCTAGAACCTCCAAACAAGCTCTCAAATACACCTATTTTCTGAAGTCCCTCATCTTATCACCCTCTTCTTTTATTTTATTAAGTATATTAAACATGCAATATCATGTATTCTGAAGTCTTTATGGGTCTGACTTTTCGGACTGTTGTTCTGCTATCTTTTGCTCCTGGTAACATATTTCCTTGAATGTTAAATGATTTTAAACTCCTGAGTACATGCTACTTGGAACTTTTTCTGTGGGAATTCTTTAAGGCCCGGCAATTGAAGATATATTGCTGCAGAGAGGAGCTGCATTTACCTCTGCTCGCTGGGACAATTAAAAGATAAATTTTCCGCTTGAGGCTTTTCATACAGGGTATGTACAAGGATGAAAAACCATGCAACAACTTCCTTTTATTTCCAAAATCTTAAGAGATATTTCCCCCTCTTCAGCCACTGCTAAGGTCAATACAGGCAAGCTGCCTGTTGCAGAGGGGATCTAGTTCATTTGTACACGGAGGTGTAGTCCTCCAGGGCTCGGTTTTGTTAGAAGGTGTCCCACTGGTCTTTCCACACTGACCGGGCGGTAGGTTTTGTCTTCTGAGGGTCTCCTGCACCCCTCCCAGCCATCTAACTGGAGGCTCCAGAGCACCTGGCTTCAACCACCCCAGCAGCTCAGGTGCTTCCTCTCTGAATTCTGGCTTCCACTTTTTTTTTTTTAAAGCCAGTTAAATTTAGCAGTGCAGAGTTGTGTATCAACTTTAGTGACACTAATGTTAATAAGTTCTGATAACCCACTACCATCGGACCAGCTTCTCCTTCATTTTTGACCTCTTGAGAGTTACTTACTTACCTTTTTTTTTTTTTTCTTTTTTTTTTTTGAGATAGTCTCATTCTGTCATCCAGGCTGGAGTGCAGTGGCGCGATCTCGGCTCACTGCAACCTCTGCCGCCTGGGGTCAAGTGATTCTCCTACCTCAGCCTCCTGAGTAGCTGGGATTACAGGCGCATGCCACCATGCCCGGCTACTTTTTTTGTATTTTTAGTATAGTCGGGGTTTCACCATGCTGGCCAGGCTGGTCTCAAACTCCTGACCTCGTGATCGGCCCACCTCGGCCTCCCAAAGTGCTGGGACTACAAGCATGAGCCACTGCGCCCGGCCGAGAGTTACTTTCTTTCTAGTCAGCTCATCTGTGCATGTATTCTTTTTTTTTTTTTTTTTTTCTGAGACAGAGTCTCACTCTGTAGCCCAGGCTGGAGTGCGGTGGCGGGATCTCATCTGTGCATGTAAAACAGCTGGCGTTTTGAGTTACTTTCAGTGAAGAACTGCTCAGCGTGTTCTGCTGCCGTATTGTGAGGCATGGGAGTCTACGGGACTTCTCCACTGTGTACTTCTATTATCCGGTCAAGACGAAAACAGGGCAAGACAACCACACTCTTCCCACACAGCTGTACCTGAGTGGCAGCTCTGAAACTTGTCCCTGCAGTAGATTTAATTTTTGGACATGGCGTCTACAGTCAGCACCAGAGCCTTCACCATAAGCCTGAGAAACCAAAAAATATATTACATTTAAAAAGTGTTGGCAGAATGCTGAGAAACAGATCCATCTGAGATACACCTCAGGAGGACAAAGCTGTATTATGCAAGGCCCAAAGACCCCTAAAGCAGCATGCAGGAATCCTAATGACTGACTGCTGTCTTTAGAATCATTTACAAACCAACCGTCTCTGTAACTAATACTTTAGATCTATGTGGCTGTCCCGCAAGCACCCTGAACTCTACCTATTGAAGCCAAACTCAACCCAAAGCCCTACACAAAATGGTTAGTGAACATGAATAAAAAGGTCACAAGAGAAGTAACACATATTGCCACATTGTATAACATACTGCCAAAAAATATACGAAATGCTACTTACCTTCACTGATAATGAAAGGAATACAAAATAAATTTTTTCCCCGTAGCAGTCACAAATTCATCCAACAAGTATTTACTGAGTAGCAACTAATGTGCCAGGCCTCATCTAGGGGCAGACGACACAGGAATGGACAAGACTCCCTGTCATCATGGAACTCACATTCAAGCGGGAAGACACAGGAAAGAAACAGTGAGGCATGTAACGTATCCGATGCTAATACGTGCTCCTGAGAAAGACAAGGCCAGGAAAGAGCCTCACATAAGAGCACACCGTTTTACACAAGGTGTTCAAAGTGGCCAAGGAATGGGTCTCTAAGCAGGTAAAGTTTGAGGACAAACAGGAAGATACGAAGGAGCAAGCCACATGGCTGTCTAGGGGAAGAACATTCCAGCAGAAGCAATGACATGAAAATGAGTGTGAAGACCCTGAGCCTGGAATTGTGGAGGAACAGTGAAGAGGCCAGCATGGCTGGAGCTGAGTGGTCTAAGGGGAAGATGGTAAGAAATGATACTTGAGAGTATGGGTCCTACTACAGGCAGAATCAGCTTTACAAGTATGAGATCTGCTCTGCTGTCGCCGTCTTGAAATTCTTAACAATCTGGTCTTTGAACTTGTGTTTTGTAAGTGAAGTCTGCTGGGACAATGGCGCACATCTGCAATCAGACGCACACACTGTATGTGTCCACTCTTCCTCAACACCCCGCTGGCAGGAGCATTCTTGATGTCCTGTGAGCAAAGAATTCTGGTGGACTCCCAGTGCCTGGCAGCTAGTATGTCAAGTGAGAACTGAGAACCAACCATTGTCTTTAGCAGCATGGAGACCACTGCCGACTCCGACACAAGCAATTGTGATGGATAGGTAGGGACTGCAGCCCTGTTTGGAGCACATTCAAGTGAGAACGGAGGAGAGTAGCTGGAGGGGGAAATGGCAAAGTTGAAAAAGACCAGGCTGGCATAACCAGTAGCGGTGTGCTCTTCCATAGGGCAGGGATTGCTGGCTGGATACTGAAGCGCATTCTTCCCGATGTGGGCACAAAACTAGACTTCATTTCCCAGTGTGTGTGTAGTTGGGGTGGCCACGAAACCAGCCTCTTTCCATGGCAGTGTCACTTGTTTCCCAGCCTGGCCCTCAAAGCCTCCGGCAGCTCCTCCACACACTTGCCCTTCTCAGTGGCTAGAAGCAGCTACAGATGAGCCTCAGGGAATAAAAGAAGCTCAAGATGGCAGGAACTTGGATCCCCGAGCAACCCATCAAGGGCAATGCCCTGCTGACCTTATCGTCTTCCCAGGACTGTTATGAGAGCAAGAGAAACGTCTATTGCATTAAGCCACCACAATTTTGGTGTGTTTGTTACTGTGGCCTAGTCAGCCATCCACCATATACCACACACAGCATAGAAGCACCGAGGGGATAAGAAGCCTTCCTCAAGGAGAATGCAGAAATACATCTCAAACAAGCCACGCTCACCATGTGGGGTGTCTGCCTACCTGGTAAGCCAGCTCCTCTCTACTGAGACCCAATCCCAGTTGACCGGACCAGAGGTGGACATCCGAATCAGCCTGGGCCAACCAGATTGCTTCTCCTAGGAATTTATAATTGGGACTCAGCTCTTCCAGTTGGCTTGGAATGAGATTCTGTGGACTTGGAGCAGAGAATGTGACTGAACAGTCTGGGGAGAAACAGAAAGGGAAGGAGAGGAGAAAACAGAGCAAAGATACAGGGAGAAGCTGGGTGATGGGCAGGAAAAGCTGAGGCGTGGCTTGTTGGGCGATGGGAGGAAAAGCTGAGGCCTGGCTTGTTTGGTGATGGGCAGGAAAAGCTGACGCCTGGCTTGTTGGCAGCCTTTCAGTTCTTGGGGCTAGTTTTTCAAGGCATCAAGGATGAAGTTCTGCCCCTTGGATTCCCTAAGAAATCTCATTACCTTGCCAGCACTTTTTCTTGTTTTTAACTTTGCTGAACCCATTCTGAAGTGTGTTTTTTTTTTCCCTTAAAAAAAAAAAAATCAGCTGGGCGCTGGTGGTTCACACCTGTAATCCCAGCACTTTGGGAGGCCGGGACGGGTGGATCACGGGGTCAGGAGATCGAGATCATCCTGGCTAACACGGTGAAACCCCACCTCTACTAAAAATACAAAAAACTTAGCTGGACGAGGTGGCAGCACCTGTAGTCCAAGCTACTCGGGAGGCTGAGGCAGGAGAATGGTGTGAACCTGGGAGGTGGAGCTTGCAGTGAGCCGAGTTCGCGCCACTGCCCTCTAGCCCGGGGGACAGAGGGGGACTCTGTCTCAAAAAAAAAAATAAAAAAAAAAATCAGGTGAAGGCACTCATCAACGGCAGGTGGATCACTTGAGGCCAGGAGTTTGAGACCAGCCTGGCCAACATGGTGAGACCCCATCTCTATTAAACATTCAAAAAACAAATTAGCTGGGCGTGGTGGCATGCACCTGTAGTCCCAGATACTCAGGAGGCTGAGGCAGGAGAATCGCCTGAACCTGGGAGGCGAAAGTTGCAGTGAGCCAAGATCGTACCATTACACTCCAGCCCGGGTGACAGAGCGAGACTCTATCTCAAAAAAAAAAAAAAAAAACCAAACCCAAAAAACAGCAATTTAACTTCTAGGACTATGTCCTAAGTAAACAGTAAACAGCCGGTCACGTGGATAAAGAGGTTTTTGTAAAAAGCTTCACTGTAGAGTTGTGTGTAACAGTCAAAAGGGAAATCAACCTAAATGCCCAACAAGGTTGGACCCGCTACTCACTCACTCACCAAACACCGAGCACTGTGCTAGGTGCTGAGGATACATCAGTAAAGAAAAAGCCTCTGTTCTCATGGAACTAAAGTCTTAGATGGACAATCTGCACATAAACACGTGACCACATAACTTCCATAGGATACTGAGAAGAGGGAGGGGAACTCCACAGTGAGCACAAAGGCCCAAGAGGGAGCAAATTTAGGTTTCAGGTCAGAAAGAAAGCACCATGGCTGCAGGAGAAGAGGAAAGATAAGAGATGAAGGGAGAGGCGGCACTGGGGCTGGAGCAGGAAGAGAGCAAGTTCAGTAAGGCAAAGGATGCAGGACGGTTTGGGGTCTTCAGAGCTCAGGAGGGGGAATATGGATGGACTGAAAAGATGTGCTCAATGCCAGATGCAAACAGCTGGATAAGAGCATTGACAGCCTGCCCCTGCCTGCCTGCACTTCTGGAGCCCACTCTCCCACACCCTACCTCCACCGACAGCCTCTGCCCTTCCCCAGCCGCCTTGATTCCTCCGTCATCTTCTCACAGTCCCTGGGGCTTTCCTTTCCTTGTGCCCAGCCGAGTTTTAAATTAGGTAGATGCGTGTGTGTATTAGTTTCTCTTCCCCTTCCACACAAGTGCATCTGTGAGGGCAAGAATGACAATGGGCTTACTTTCCACTGTTTCCCTCATGCTTGGCACACAGAAGGTACTCAAGAAATACTTGCTGAATGAAGAATCAAATGGCAGTACCTTTCCAGACACCACTCCATCCATTTCACTTCCTGAAGGAACAGGAAGCTCGGAAGCAGGAGCTCTGTGTCTGGGAACTTTGTGTGAGACAGGATGATCCCAGCTGTGGCATTCTGGGATTTCCTGGAAGGGCTCACCGCAGGCCTGCGCCCCACCTGCTTTCTGTTTTGTAGACTCACCCGCAAAAAGGACTGCTTCTCTCCACAGGCTTTGCATGTCCACTTGACACTCTTTTTTACCTGCAATGAAATTTCAGAAATACAACTCAGATAATTATTTAAAACAAAATGGAATTGGGCTGGGCCCGGTGGCTCACACCTGTAATCTCCCTTTGGGAGGCCGAGACAGGTGGATCACTAGGTCAGGAGGTCGAGACCAGTCTGACCAACATGGTGAAACCCCGTCTCTACTAAAAATACAAAAATTAGCCAGGCGTGGTGGCATGCACCTGTAATCCCAGCTACTCAGGAGGCTGAGGCAGGAGAATCGCTTGAACCCGGGAGATGGAGGCTGCAATGAGCCGAGACTGCGCCACTGCACTCCAGCCTATGTGACACAGCGAGACTCCATCTCAAATAAACAAACAGCAAAATGGAATCGGATCTGAAATTTCTTTTTTTCAATCCCAAGTAGCTGGGATTACAGGTGCGTACCACCATGTCCAGCTAATTTTTGCATTTTAGTAGAGATGGGGTTTCACCATGTCGACCAGGCTGGTTTCAAACTCTTGACCTCAAGTGATCCACCTGCCTTGGCCTCCCACAGTGCTGGAATTACAGGCATGAGCCACCATGCCTGGCCCGAAATAATTTTTTTTTTTTTTTTTTTGAGATGGAGTCTCACTCTGTCGCCCAGGCTGGAGTGCAGTGGCACGATCTCGGCTCACTGCAAGCTCCACCTCCTGGGTTCATGCCATTCTCCTGCCTCAGCCTCCCAAGTAGCTGGGACTACAGGTGCCTGCCACCATGCCCGGCTAATTTTTTGTATTTTTAGTAGAGACAGGGTTTCACCGTGTTAGCCAGGATGGTCTCGATCTGCTGACCTTGTGATCCACCTGCCTTGGCCTCCCAAAGTGCTGGGATTACAGGTGAGAGCCACCGTGCCTGGTCCTGGCCCGAAATAATTTTAAAAATGGATGGAAAGAGTCCAGAAACAAACCAACACGTGTAAAAATTTAGCATATCATAATCATAAACGTGGCACTTTAAGAGTGAGAAAAGAACAGACTGTTTAACAAGTCTGGGTTGGTGCTGGGCAAACTGGCTATCTATATGAAACACAATCAAGTTGGGCTGGGTGCAGTGGCTTGAGCCTGTCGTCTCAGCGACCAGGGAGGCCAGGACTACTTGAGCCCAGGAGTTTGAGGCCAGCCTGGGTAGCATAGCAAGAGCCTGTCTCTCAAAACCAAACCCAAAGAAACAAACAAACTCCAAAAAACCCAAGTGGAAACTCTAAAAAAAAATTCCACAACATTTTCAGTTCTTGTTAAACCTGACTAGATGTGTTCTCTCTTAACATGATAAAATGCCTTAAACCCAGCTCTAATGCTGCAGAGTCTCTACCAGCATTCCACCTGGAAGGGTTGCCCACTATTATTTACCATTTTTTTCTGGATGTACTAGCCAATGGAATTAGAAGAAAGTTGTAAGAGGTATAAAAATTGGAAAGGAGGGCAAAACCCTATTATTTATAGATATAATTATAATACCCGATATAATTTTTTTGGAGACAGAGTCTCACTCTGTTGCACAAGCTGGAGTACAGTGGTGAGATCTTTGCTCACTGCAACCTCCGCCTTCCAGGTTCAAGCGATTCTCCTGCCTCAGTCTCCCAAGTAGCTGGGATTACAGGTATATGCCACCACACCCGGCTAATTCTGTAGTTTTAGCAGAGACAGGGTTTCATCATGTTGGTCAGGCTGGTCTCAAACGCCTGACCTCAGTTGACCCACCCACTTCGGCCTCACAAAGCGCTGGGATTAAAGGTGTGAGCCACCATGCCCAGGTGCTACCTGATATAATTTTTTATCCGAAAACCAACAGAATGAAATAAAAAGCCACTAAAACCAGACAATCTAATATAGTGGTTAGGTACAAAATTAAGATACCTTCAAAAGTTAATATAGGTTTCATATGAGCAGACATCTAGTTACAACACATATGGATAAAGAGTCCATTTATAACAGCAACAAATAAAATGTTACCAAGGGATACCAAGGTGACTTGAAGAAATGTAATGGATCATGTTTAACATCACAAAGATGTCTAGGTTGACTCGTTAACATTAATACGATTAATATGATCCTAGTACAAAATCATGAGGTTTTTGGGGGAAGTATCCAAAAAGATTCTAAGGAGGACAATGAGCACCTACCAAAAATGGAAGTGGGGAATGACTTAGCAATTTTACTTCTCAGCTTCTACCTTAAAACACCAAAAAAACTGTGAATTTTCTATGAGTATGTAAGCAAGTAACCATTTTTTTTTTTTTAGACAGAGTGTTGCTCTGTCACCCAGGCTGGAGTGTTGTTGCATCATCTCGGCTCTCTGTAACCTCTGCCTCCTGGATGCAAGTGATTCTCCTGTCTCAGCCTCCCAAGTAGCTGGGATTACAGGTGCGCACCACCATGCCCTATATTTTTTGTCTTTTTAGTAGAGACGGGGTTTCACCATGTTGCCCAGGTTGGTCTCTAACTCCTGACCTCGTGATCTGCCCACCTTGGCCTCCGAAAATGCTAGGATTACAGGTGTGAGCCACCGCGCCCGGCCAAGAAAAGCATTTTTAAAAGTTTAGGACTCACAGTACCTGGTGAAGGGATGAACTCTGCGAACTGCTGAGATAGTATGGTTCTGCCACTTACTAGATGGAGAAACCACTTGATTTCTGTGGATTCTGGAATTCTCGTGTAAGATGGGAATGATGCCTAAGTCAAAGGTTGTTGAAGTCAAACGTGTTAAAGTAGTACCCAGCTGACTTGCAATTAAAATGGTCAACATCCTCTTCGGTTTCAAGTAATTTTTCGAGACAGGGGCTGGCTCCGTTGCCCAGGCTGGAGTCCACTGGTGTGAACGCGGCTCACTGCAACCTCTGCCTCCTGGTCTGAAGCGATTCTCCTGCCTCAGCGCCCCTGAGTAGCTAGGATTAGAGACGCACACCACCACATCTAGCTATTTTATTTTGAATTTTAGTAGACAAGGCCTCCCTACGTTGCCCAGGCTGGTCTGGAACTTCTGGGCTCAAGTGATCTGCCCTAGTGGGCTTTCCAAAGTGCTGGGATTATGGGCGTGAGCCACCGGGGCCAGGCAACTCACATTTCATAGGGTTGAAAATGACCATAAGGGTCAGGGGCGCTGGCTCACACCTGTAATCCCGGCACTTTGGGAGCCAAGGCGGGCAGAACACTTGCCCCAGCCTGGGCAACACAGCCGAAAACCCCATTTCTACAAAAAATATAAAAATTAGCTGGGGATGGTGGCCCGCACCTATGGTACCAGCTACGTGGGAGGCTGAGGTGGATCAGCTGAGCCCGGGAGGTGCAGGTTGCAGCGAGCTGTGATTGTTACCACTGCACTCCAATCTGGGCGATAAAGCGAGACTTTTGTCTCAAAATAAATACGTAAATAAAAAAAAAACACTGGTGAACAGGGAAGAGTGAAACAGGGAAACAAACAAGGAAACAGAGGCCAGGCGCAGTGCCTCACGTCTGTAATGCCAGCACTCTGGGAGGCTAAGGTGGGCGGATCACGAGGTCAAGAGATGGAGACCTTCCTGGCCAACATGGTGAAACCCAGTCTCTACTAAAAACACAAAAATTAACTGGGCTTGGTGGCGGGCGCCTGTACTCCAAGCTATTCAGGAGGCTCAGGCGGAAGAATCGTTTGAACCTGGGAGGTGGAGGTTGCAGTGAACCGAAATCACGCCACTGCACTCAGCCTGGTGACAGAGACATGAGACTCCGTCTCAAAAACAAAAAAAGGAAATAAAAATGGAAAATTTGTTTTTAAAAAACAGCATGAAACATTAGACGTGTAATAATTTAAAAATGCAAATGATCTCCCTTTATTTGCAACTCTTAGGACCCAGCTCCCGAAAGAAAACAAGTAAAAAGTTTCTGAGCCCTTAAAATGGCCCTTACAAACGCTTAGCATTAAATGCAAGGTTACAGACACATACTCAGCATCTTGCTGACTTTTTAACATAAGTCTTAAAGAAGTCTGATGCTATTCTTTCTCAGGGCAGAGCAGATTAGCAATAATAACGAGGGAGGGACTACCAGAAGTGATCCGCTGACTGCAGTGTTAAGTGATATCAAGGCCGGGCGCGGTGGCTCAAGCCTGTAATCCCAGCACTTTGGGAGGCCGAGACGGGCGGATCACGAGGTCAGGAAAAAAATAAAAAAAGGGTGATATCAAGCAGGGAGACAGGTGCGATCCGGAAAAGGTTAAGTGGCATCCTCTATCTGGCACGCTGAAAGTTAAGGAGGCAAATATGTTCTAGAAACACAGATTAATTGTCTTTAAGACTCGGGGGCCCGTGGTTTATGCGTCGGCGAACAGGCATATCAAGTCCCTGGCCCCGCGGAAAAGGACGGCGGCAGAGGCGCGGGGCGACGGAGAGGGCGCCCAGGTGTGGAGCAGGGACGACGCCGTGGCGCGCCCGGGCTCTAAGAACCGTCCTCCACCTCTCACTGAAACTGAGACAAGGCGACTTCGTGGGGTAAGCTCTGCGTGAAGGACGCTATCCTCAACTGGGTTCTCCCACTACCTGCTACAATTCACGAGAGGCCACCTCTGCAGAAACCATCACCTCTGGTTTGTACAAGAACCAAACAAAAAGCCCAGAACGACGTTATGCGGGGGCGACCCCAATGAGACCCGCCCTCAGCGGTCCCTGCACTCCTTCGGGCCCAGGTGCATCCCGGAGCCATTCGAGACAGCACCCAAGGCCCCGCCATTTCCCGTCCACTGTCCCCGCGCCGGAGGAGAAGGAGTGGGCTGGCACCCGCCAGACCTGGTGCGCCTGGAAGAGGCGGCAGCTGCAGCAGCGCAGAACCCGACAAGACTGAGGCGGCGCCATCCTTGTCTGTGCAGTAGTAGCCAGCGAGCCGAGCGCGTGCGCTCTGCATTTGTCCCGCCGTGCCCCGCCCCACGTACGCGCTCGTGACGCTCTAGTCACCTACGCCGCCTCGCATGCGCACATACTCTTCGCTTCGGCCGCCGCGCCCCGCCCCACCCCACGTACACGCTCGCGACGCTCTAGTCCCCTACACCGCCCAGCTTGCGCGTATACTCTTCGCTTCGGCCGCCGTGGCCCTGCCCCTGCGCACTGGGATCCCTCTAGCCTACCGCGCCTCTCGCTGGTCGTCTGGGCCTCTCCGATGTCGAAGGAGTCATGGGTCCCGGTGGGTGCGGGATGCCCGGTCGCAGACTTGTCGTCTGACCAGGGCAGCGCCCGCATCTTCCTAAGGCAGCGGCTTCCGGCCCTGGGGAGACTGGAGTTGATACAGCAGGGCCTCCGCTGACGAGTTCTTTGGGCTGTTGCACAGCGCGGGGCGGAGGGGCCGCCCTGCCCGGCCTGCGCTGCCGTGGGCAGCAGCGAACAGTTAGCCTTTGAACCGGAGCCCGGGGAGGAATCCGGGGAGACGGAGGGGCTCAGCGGACCCAAGCTTCCCGGAGAGCGCGAAGCCGGCCCCCCTGCCGCCCCGGGAGCATCCCAGGCCCACCCTACGGAGGGCGGAGGCGCCCCCGCAGCCCGACGCTCTCGCGGCAACCCTGCGTGGCTTAGGGTTGTAACCTTGTTGGAAAATAAAATACAAAAAAAAAATTAAAATTACCTCCAACCCTACAACCTTCTGTGTCTAGGGTTATAATTTTAATTTATGTTTTTTTTCCCCCAACTTTTGCACAGTGAAAAATTAAAAAGCGAGTTTTTTTTTTTTTTTTTTTTTGGGAGACAGAGTCTTGCTGTGTCGCCCAGGCTGGAGTGCAGTGGCTTGATTCTCCTGCCTCAGCCTCCCGAGTAGCTGGGATTACGGGTGCCCGCCACCAAGCCCAGCTAATTTTAGTAGTTTTAGTAGAGATGGTGTTTCTCCATGTTGGCCAGGCTGGTCTCGAACTCCTGACGTGTAAGTGATCTGCTCGCCTCGGCTTCCCAAAGTACTGGGGTTACAGACGTGAGCCACTGCACTCGGCCGACACTCGCTTTTAACAGCAGAAACCATCCCGGTGAAGAAAACGCCCAAGCCTGACAAGGGTGCGGGGAGAGCTACCCCTCTTACAGGATGCTGGGAGAAGGGTCCAATGCAAAACCGTGGAAAGGAACCTGACAATACTGCTACCCCAAGAAAGGAATCCCTTCACCCAGGTGATTGATTATTCGTTCCCTAGTGTTCCCTGAAGTATACCAGGAAGAAACGGAAATCGGTGTTCTGAAGAACGGCACGGACCCTTATGCAGTTCTATCAGCAAGAACTCGAGTTTGAAGTGACACCGTGCTGTGGAGAGGCAAGGTTACAAAACTACAGTACATTGTTTGAATTCTGTGACACCGGCATTATTTTCTGGGGTGTGTGTGTGTGTGGCTAAGGTTGTAGGTAATGCTAATTTTTAAATTTTCTCCAACTTTTGTACAGTAAGTAGTTATCAGAAAAAAAAATTGAGAGACAATATGCCAATAGACAATGGTCGGATAATGAATGACAAGAAACTGCAGCCTCTGCAGTAACCGGGCAGTCCGCTGTGTGGGAAGGACGTAGTCAGGACTGCTTACTCCTCTATTTTCTGTACCACCCTCCCCATGTCAGAGCCAACCCACAAAAGAGGAATACTCTCCCCAAGCCAGTCACAGAAAACATCCTGCTTGTTAGCTCACCTCCAGTTTCCAACAGCCTGCAGTCAGAACCACCTGGAGCCTTCCCCGTTTTCCATCCCCTGGCCCTTGCACCTGCCCACACCTGTGATGTCTCTGACTCCCTTGCTGGAGCAAGCCGTGAATACTGTTTCTCATTTGGGTGGTCTTCCTTCATTTCTACGTTTGAGTTATTGTAGCTGAGAACAGAAGGCAGGCATCTGCAAAAAATGTTTTATGCTTAATGAAAAGAGTAGAATAAACATTTCATATATGACATCAGTTAAACTCTGAAAAAAATACAGAATGAATACCAAAATACTGAGGAGTAATCTGTAGCACTAGGAAAAATTGTTTTTCTACGTTTCTGTGTATTTTTCTCCTTTTGGCAATAAACCTGTAATCTTTTAAGAATTCATGTGTATAGTATTTTTCTTGGAAATTAGAATGATTTGATGAGTGGTTTGATAGAACTTGTATTACTTGGTAAGCAGTTTTAAAATATTCATGTTTACTTATAAAATTTCATTTTTTAATTTGTATTATCTATATATTATTTAATGTTACTGTTCTGGTTGTTAAACATTTTGAGTTATCTTCCCAGGTTGAATGATTTATGGATGAAAGCACTAGTGTACATTTTTGTACATTGTTTCATGTGACTAGGCCAGATTCCTCTTTTCTATCCTTTGGTTTAATTTCTTTGGTGTATTCACAAGCTTATACTTCCACACATTAAAAACATTTTTATCTTACCTCTGTAAAGACAAAAAATGAAAAAACAAAAAAGGCATTTATCCAAATTCCAAGTTACTCAAATCTGATTGAATATAATCAATGTAAGACTTAAAACTGCCAACTGTGTGGGGTTATTATATCTTAATTATGGCCAAGAACAGTCTTTTTGGTATAAATCATTTGAAATTATTTTATGGTAGTTTGTCTAAATACTAGAAAGGAAATTAAAGTCAGGCATGGTGATTCATGCCTGTAGTCCCAGCTACTAGAGAGGCTGCGGCAGGAGGATCACTTCAGGCCAAGAGTTTGAGGCGGCAGTGAGCTACGGTCATGCCACAGTACTCCAGTCTGTCTCTAAAACAAACAAATAGCCGGGCGGTGGTGGCTCACGCCTGTAATCCCAGCTCTCAGGGAGGCAGAGGCGGGAGGATAGCTTGAGCCCAGGAGTTCGAGACCTGCCTGGGTAATACAGCGAGACCCCGTTCTCCACAAAAAGGAAAAAAAAAAAAAAAGATAAAACAAACAAATAAGCAGGCCGGGCATGGTAGCGCACGCTGTAATCCCAGCACTTTGGGAGGCCGCGGCGGGTGGTCAGGAGTTTGAGACCAGCCTGGCCAACATGGTGAAACCCTGTCTCTAGTAAAAACGCAAAAATTAGCTGGGCTTGGTGGCGCACACCTGTAGTCCCAGCTGCTCGGGAGGCTGAGGCAGAAGAATTGCTTGAACCCAGGAGGCAGAGGTTGCAGTGAGCCAAGATCGCGCCACTCCACTCCAGGTTGGGCAACAGAGCAAGAGTCGGTCTTAAAAAAAAAAAAAAAAAAAAAGCAAAGCTACTTAATTAAAACAAAACCAGCAGCCACAGAGATATACAGTAGTACCTCTGAGTTTCACCTTCTGCAGCTTTAGTTACCCTGAGTCAACAGCCACCTGGAAGAGATGAGTATACAGTACAAGAAGATATTGTGAGATAGACCACATTTACAACTTTCATTACAGTATAACCATTACATTTTATTATTATTGTTAATCTCTTAAGGTGCTTACTTCATAAACTTAAGTCACAGGTATGTATGTATAGGAAAAAACAGTATGTATAAGGTTTGTTATCTGTGGTTTTAGGCATCCACTGGGGGTCTGGGACTGTATCCCCCGTGGATAAGGGGGTAACTGCTATATCTTTTAGTAGAAGCAAGAGTAGCCCCATGTGGGGGCAAACACTGGACACTGGTCAGTTTCAGCTCCTCCTGCAAAGTGAGGGTATCCTTGTGGCTCAGCCCTGGGGCCCCCTCTGGTCACCTGTGGCTCCACAGTCTGGTTCTTGAACCCAAGGGCAGACAGCTTGCTACAGCCCAGGCCTGAGGATGCACTTCCTTCACCAGGACTCATGACTCCTGCCCAAAAAGACCTGTGGAGCTCAGGGCATCCCCTGATGCAGGTTGGTCAGGACCTGCCCTGCCTGCACCAGCAGGTTCTGCTTCTCCATCTGACCTGGCAGGCCTTGCACTCTTCCACCCCCTGCAGAGGACTGTCTTGAACTTCCAGAATGCAGCCAGGGCCCTGTACTTGGCCTGGGGAGAAGTTGGGAGGCCTAAGCAGTGGTTGGGGGCCACAGCAAGGCATTGCACACAGTGTGGGTTTTATTTCTTTCAGGGATTTATTAAGGCATTGAGCACAGTGTAATCTCTAGCCAAGTGAAATGAATCCAGGGAAATATATCAGGATCTGAGGGATGTGCTTTTAAAGTTACTGGAAAGGATGATGAGCTGAGAACGTGTGTACAGCCACGCCTAAGCGCAGCGACCATTCTGCGGTAAACGTGTTCTGTCCATGTTCCTCATTCAGGAGGTTCAGGTTCCCGGAGGGCACCTGAGGGTTCCATCACTTCGCTGCCCAACAAGCACATGCCCCCCATCTGGTGCCAAGCGGCAGGAATGACCCCTGCACCACACAGCTGCAGAAGAGCATCCACAGATGGAGGGACTCAGCTGGCCTGGCCACAGTGCGGGCACAGAGGTATGAGGCAAGCAAGAGCAGATCTGAGAGCCTCTAACACTAGGCAGGTGCAGCTGGTGCAAGACGTGCTCCCAGCGGGTGTAAGGAAGGTGGGAGCCACAGCCTCTTCCTGAGCCCAGAAGCAGCCAGCGCCGGGAGATGCAGGCCCAGGGAATCTGTCTAAGGCAGCTGGGTCTGCACCAGCCTTCTTTCCATTCACAACTCACTGCTCCTGGGAGAGCAGGAGGGGCACACTTTTCAAGAAAAACTGATAAGGGAGGAAAGGCAGGAGATGAGGCCAGTTCCACCGATGACAGCTCGGACCAGGCCTCACCCCTGCAGGCCTCAGCCGGAAGCTCCGGGCTGCTCATGGTCACTGGCGGTGCTGAACTGTCTCTCCACTTTCTTCTGGTCCTTGATCTTGAGTCCAATGTCCACTCTCTTCTCAAAGAAGTTCACCAGCACAGACTCCGTCAGGATGGAGGCCAGGATCTGCTCGAAGGAGATGCACCAGTCGGTGTCAACAGTGCCCCCGATGCGGGCTGTGGGGCTGCAGGCCTCCCCTCCCACCAGCACCGTGTCGTCTGTGAGGTCTTCACACTGCAGGGAGCCCGTGCTGACCACCGAGTATGAGGACATGGACATGTCGTCTTTGGTTTCATCATCAGACAGCAGCTGGGAGGGTGAGCCCTGTCCCTCGCCGCTGCCCCCCTCCACCACCACCTGGCTCTCCTGTAGGGCTTTCCCGAGGTGTGTGTCTCCGCCAGCTTTGGCTTGGGGGTCTCCTGCAGCTGGGGGCTGAAGCTCCCTGGCTGCGTCGTGATGGGGTCCAGGTGCTGGTGGCTCGTCCTCCTCAGTGGCACAGTCCCTGGGCTTCCTGCCTGTGCGGACCGAGAACTTCTTCCCCACCTCTCCGATGCGGAGCAGGAGGCTGGCCACGGTGGCGATGGCGTGGTACAGGTCCTGCTCCATGGGGTCTTCACTGAACATGTTGTAAAGCGTCTTGCACAGCTCAATGAACTGCTCCTTTTAAGGAGAAAAACAGAAGAACAGGGAGATGGTAAAAGAGCAGTCAGACGGGTCCGTATTAGCCAAACTGATGACAAGGGACAGTCTAAGGATGTTGGCTGCCATCTTGTTAATCATCTCCACGAGCCTCATCAGTCCCATCTCATAGATCAGGACACAGGCTCAGAGAGGGAGAGTGGCTCGACCAAGGCCACACAGCTCTTCAAAAGGCTTTCCCCTCTAGCTGCCTTTCTCGGCACATAGAGCGTGCCGGTCTGACCTGGAGCCTCCCTGTTTCTAGGTCTGTTCTGTTGGCACAGGGAGATGGATTTCTACCACGACTCTAAATCCGGTCAGTACAAGGACTTCTCCGTTGTGTTTTAGAATCACCTTTGGCTTTAATCAGAAGCAACCTCAACTCAGCCCTTGAATGAAGCTCTTTATTTTTTTTATTTTTTATTTTTTCTTGAGATGGAGTCTTGCTCTGTCACCCAGGCTGGAGTGCAGTGGCCGGACCTCGGCTCACTGCAAGTTCTGCTTCCCGGGTTTACGCCATTCTCCTGCCTCAGCCTCCTGAGTAGCTGGGACTACAGGCACCCGCCACCTCGCCCGGCTAGTTTTTTTGTATTTTTTTAGTAGAGACGGGGTTTCACCGTGTTAGCCAGGATGGTCTCCATCTCCCGACCTCGTGATCCGCCCGTCTCGGCCTCCCAAAGTGCTGGGATTACAGGCTTGAGCCACTGCACCCGGCCAAATGAAGCTCTTTCGAAGGTGATGGTGAGGAGAGAACAGCCTGGGTCAGCTGGGGAGGGAGGTCCTGACGAGGGTGGGTGCTAGAGTCCTTAAGCCACACATCTAGGCCCCCTGGCTCAAGAATGGGAAGAATCCTCATCACACGTGGTGCCCACTCTCCAGGCCTGCCAGGGGAGCGGTCAGACTGCAGGGTCTCCTACTAGGCACAGCTAGGCTGTGGGTCTGACCCAAGGGCCATGGTCAGGCTGGTGCTCCAGACTTGCCTTTGGCTCAACACTTGCAGTTTGAAGCTGGGGTCTCCCATTTTCTGGCTATGAGACCCTTAGCAAGACACCACGCTCCTGACCAGCGAGACCAGTGAATGAAGAGTGGTTGTGGAGGGTGCATGTGAGCCTGCGTGTGCAAAACCCTAGGCAGGGCTGGGAGGGTGCAGGGTGTGGAACGCATTCTTGTCAAAGGTAGCCTACGAGCCTCTGGCTCCTGGTTCACGGACACTCACTCAATCTGGACAGCGGTCACCATGGAAACATCCCCCTGTACAAGGCCCTGGAACAACTGGCCTCCTGTCTTTCTGGAATCATCACTGACTGGCAACCAGGACTAATGGGCTCTAGAGGCAGCGAGGAGCCTTCCCACCCACCAGGAGATGCTGCAGTGTGGGTGCTGTGATATTAGGGCCCAGTCTTGGTCAGAACTCTCCAGAAATGTCTGTTGTGGGCTCTGATGGAGCTTACCTGGTTCATCTTGGGAAGATCCTTAATTGTCTCCTTCTGAGCCTCTTTCTCCTTGGCCCACATTCGAAGGTAGTGCCGATAGTCCGGAGAGCTGGTCCCCTTCTCCTCTGCAGGTTAGAGGAAAGAGATTCATCTTTGTCATGTGAGAGAGAGGGCTGGGGGCTGACAGCAGGGAGAGGAAGGGTTGGGTGTCTTCTGGCATGGAGCTACCGGAGCCCTGTTACAAAACACCCTGGCATTTGGGAAGGTGGGCATGGGAAAACAACCCAGAACAGCCACAGGTTCCCACTAAATTGCTGAAGTGGTTGGACCGAAGCTGATGACAATGGTCCACACTGTCTTCCCTCAGATGAGGAGTCACAGGGCAGCTGGAGAGAAGCTGGCAAGAGGGTGGGGCTGGCTGGGTGCCCGTGGGGCTGGTGGAGAGCGTGGAGCCTCCTGTGCACCCCAAGGCCCGCTCCCTGATGGGGGGACGCATCCGCCATCTCCCAGGGTAGGGGGCTCCCTGGCAGTGACTGGGGAAAAGACCAGCCAGCAAGAGTGCCTCGACGCGGGGGTCTCTAGGAACAGCAGCAGAGAATGGCCTGTACCTCCTCTCTTTTCCTGGACTTCCTCACTGCCACTTCCTTCTTGCTCTTCCTGTGGTGGTGCTTCTGGACAAACGCAAAAATAAAAACAACATGGAGAACATTCTGCTGTGGGGACTGCAAGCTCCTGGGGTCCTTGAGAGATAAAGTCTGTGTTTCTGTACAGCCAGCCCCAGGCCAGGCCCTGGGGGCAGGTCCCCCATGCCATGCCTCCTGCCTGGCCCGCCCCGCCCCGCCCTAAGGCACCACAGCCAGGGCCTGAGCATTCCCGCACTTGGTCGGGTTAAAACAAAAGCTGCCAAACCCTCACTTCCTCAAGTCTCAACATGCTGGTTCTGAAATGAACAATGATGCAGGCTACGGACCAGTCTGAGGACTAGTGAATTCTATAGTTCCTGCTAGAACTCAGGGGAATCCTAGTGACCCCTTCCACCAGTGCCTGCTGTGCCTGTTAGAGGGGTTGTCTGTGCACAGCTCCTGTGCTCAGTGAAGCGTTTCGGGGAATTTCGAGGACTACATTTGCTGGAGTTGGCATGCACTATACTCCCTGTGTGAGAACATGCACCTGAGGAGAGAAGCAGCCGACCAGCTCTCCTGGAGCTGTTCCCCAGAGGCAGTGTGGCTGGTGGGGACACCTCAGGCAGGTTGGCAGCACCCAGTTCTGAGCTGCTCTTGCTGGCTGTGTGGTGGCAGTGAAGGCACACCTCCCTGGGCTCAGACATCTCACCCTGGAATGGAAGCCCTGCTTCCTGGGGGCCACATGCGGCCTGAGGCCAGGGCTCTGCACCATCATGCCGCTCCCAGAAGCATGCGGGACAAGCCTAGAGTGGCCTGCTGGTTCCACGTACAACAGAAGGTGCACCTGCTTCTGTAGTTTCTGTCCTTGAAATCAAGGTCCTCAAGCTCAAGTCAGCCTCTGCCACTGTCACCAGGACTGCCATGGGCATCTTGGTACACACTATTTTTGGTTTTCTGAGTCAGTTCCTTGGTGTGCATTATCCCCCACATGAAATCACCAGGTGGCATTATGGTCGGTTTTGCAAGTGTGCTGCATGTCACCAGCTTGACTGCCAAAGCCCAGGGCCTAGAATGCTCCCATCACCTGGGATCAGATGGTCCCAACAGGCCTTAAACATAGCACAGGGATGAGTTCTAACAGGCACTCAACATACGTGTTTTTCCTTAACAAAAAAAGTGATGTGGAGCATGAAGATTTTTCCTAGGAAAGCATCCACTTTTCTTTCTAGCCTCCACTCAGCCACGCTGTCTTTCACATGCTCCGATAGCATTTTATATTTTTCTACTCACATGAAGACAGAATATCTCTAACATGTGGCTGCAGAGGTCATGCCCTGGGCCTGCTTGGTGCCTAGTGCGGGGGCCTTATTTACTCCCCACCCACAGCAGACGCGGAGGCCGTGCAGAGGAGTGGCTTGGTTCTGGGTCCTTCTCAGGACTTATTCCCCGCAGGATGAAGTCCCAGAGGGGTCCCTGGGACAAAGAGCTTCCAGGCTTCCTGATAGTGCAGGAGAGTGTTAGGAGGTACAGGGGGCGCCCCTGCCTTCCAGGGACTGACCTTGAGCCTCCCAGGGCAGGAAAAGATCCAGATCTGAGGCCAGAGGAGATGCTGGAAGGGACAGCAGAGGAGAGGCAGAGGGGCAGAGCGGGGAGAAGCCAAGGTCCAGGAAGACAGAGACACAAGAGAAACAGGAGTGAGGACATCCACAGGGGGCGGCCCCAGCCCCCGCCAGCATGGCAGGGCCCAGCCCGTGGTCCCCTGGGGAGAACCCCATGCAGCCTGCTCCCTGAGCCCAGGTGTGACTGCTGGCCACTGCCCGAGCCCCGCAGGAAGGCTGCGGTGGCTGCAGGGTGCTGGCTGGGCATGTCAGGTCCAGTGGCCACTCACCTTCTGAGGAGCTGTCCTCTGTGAAATAATGCGCTGCCTCCAGGGCTGACTCGGCTTCCTCTGGGCTCAGAGCTGTGCCCGGAGAGAAGGCAGAGTCAGGGCAGGAGGAAACAAGGAGATCCCCTCCACGTAAGTCCCTCCAGCCCTGGGCAGAGGCGTGCTTTCCCCGCCCACAAGCCTGGCCAGTCCCAGCACCTGCCCATTACAGTGCCCAGTAACAGTTTTGATGGTGATGATTGGTTATTTGTTACTTTCCTGACTTTTTTTTTTTTTTTTTTGAAATGGAGTCTCACTTTATCGCTCAGGTTGCACCGCAGTCACATGATCTTGGCTCACTGCAACCTCCGCGTCCTGGGTTCAAGTGATTCTCCTGTCTCAGCCTCCCAAGTAGCTGGGACTACAAGTGTGTACCACCACGCCCAGCTAATTTTTGTATTTTTAGTAAAGACAGGTTTCATCATGTTGACCAGGCTGGTCTCCAACTCCTGACCTCAAGT
>NC_045437.1:110950373-110971455 GCF_002776525.5 Piliocolobus tephrosceles | reverse complement strand
CTGTCACCCAGGCTGGAGTGCAGTGGTACGATCTCGGCTCACTGCAAGCTCCTCCTCCCAGGTTCACACCATTCTCCTGTCTCAGTCTCCCAAGTAACTGGGACTACAGGCGCCCGCCAGCTCGCCCGGCTAATTTTTTGTATTTTTAGTAGAGACGGGGTTTCACCATGTTAGCCAGGATGGTCTCGATCTCCTGGCCTTGTGATCTGCCCACCTCGGCCTCCCAAAGTGCTGGGATCACAGGTGTGAGCCACCGCGCCTGGACCGAAATAAAGGAAATTCTGACACATTCATATGACATGGATGACCCTTGAGGATATCATGCTAAGTGAAATAAGCCAGGCACAGAAAGGCAAATACTGTATTATTTCACATATATGAGACACAGTCGTCCAATTCATAGTAATGGAAAGTAGAACAGTGGTTGCTATGGTGGTTGGGGCATGTTTAATGGGCACAGAGCTTTGGTTTTGCAAGATGAAAAGAGGTCTGGGGATGGATGGTGGTGACGAGTGCACTACAGCGTGAATGTGCTTAAAGCACTGAGCTGTACACTTAAAAATGGTGAACATGGGAAATTTTATGTTCTGTATACTTATTTTACCAAACACATAAAACAATAGAATGCTGCTGGGACTCAGACAAAAGTAGCAAGAGGACAACTTCTATTTGGCATGGGGATGAGATGAGCAAGTAATACTGTTTTTAAATTACGTCTTTTTCTGCAGCTGGGCTCCTTCCTTGGGACATGAGGCAGGGTCACCACACAGGCCTGGGACCACAGGGACCTGCTCCTGTGAGCCTCTGGTGGCAGATGCTGTCTCTGGACCCGTCAGGCCCCTTACCTGGCAGTAGCCGATGGTGGGGTTTCGGAAGGCATAGGCGGTCAGCACCCGCCGGAGGGCAGCAATCCCGAGCTCGTTCTGGAAGGCAGGGTGCTCGGGCATGGAGCGGTGCAGGTCTCGCTCGATCTCCTCCGTGGCCAGGCTATACTTCCCAGTGGACTTCTCCACCAGCTCAGCATAGTAGCCGGGGTGAGTCACCATCTCATTCCAGGCCCCTGGGGAGACACGGGTGCCGGCTGTCTCTGTCCTTCTTCTGGTACTTTGGGGGCAGTAACAGGGCAGGTTGGAGATACCGGTGGCCCACAGAGGAGAGGTGGGACTTGGGGTCAAGCACAAGCTGCGAGGCAAGCTTTCCCTTGTGCTCCCGGGGAGGCTGTTCTACCCGAAAGTTCCAGTGGCTGACTTGCCTCCTCCAGAAACCACGGGTGTGAATGCTGTCAGAGCCCGTCTCAAGGAAAGAGGCCTCTAGGGGACCTGTTTCCCTCCCACTGTGGGCGGGAGGGCACCACCCGGCCAGCAGAGTGCCTGGCCCCCAGCCTCTGTCCCTCGGGATGCTCCTCCTGGTTGGGCCCCTGGCCAGGGCCCAGAGCCCGGCTCCCGGCCATGTGAAAGTTGGGAGCTGCTGCCTGGCCAGCTTAGGAGGTGGAGGTTGCAGTGAGCTGAGATTGCATCGGTTCAGGCCGGCTCAGGACCAGATGAGCTCACACGGAGAGAGCTTGGGGGCCGTGACTGGCTGAGCTGAGGCTGGGGGTGGCTGCCTCCCACTCACCGGAGAAGAGGAGCCACAGTTCTCCCCGGAGGCTCTCAGGGATGCCCTTCAGGACCAGTGCCCGTGTCTTGGCTGTGCGGTACATGCACACGCCGCGCCCATACTCGAAGAAGTGGATGTGCCAGGATTCCTCTTTCATCTTCTCCTTGGCCTGAGGGAAAAGCGTATCAGGGAGCCGGGGGCCGACGCGCATCTGAGTGCCGAGGCCTAGGCCAGGCCGAAAGCCTCGTGGACACGCCAGACAGCGCCGGCCTGCAGGTGTGGCCTTCCTCACGATTCCCGGGAAAGACCAGGCCACGCTGAGCCACACCTCCCAAGGCTCAGGAGACCGGCTCCTCAGCGGGAGGGCCCTTCCCTTCAGAGGCCTGGAGCCCGTGGCAAACAGCACCACCGAGCAGGTCAGTGGAGCCCCCGAGAGAGTGCCTGCTCCGCCCACGCTGCCAGGGTGCAGCCTGGATGGGCACTGCCCAGTGGTCAGCCTAGGGCCCTGAGGGAAGGCACAGGCCCAGGACTGGATCCAGCTTTCCTCCTGAGGGCTCCGCTCTGGACGGAGGCTGGAGTGCCGGCGCTCAGGGCTCACCCCCTTGGCTCCAAGGTCCTCCATGGGCGAGTTTTTCTGGAAGAGCTTGAGCAGGCCCTGGGATGCGGTTGGCACCTCCTGCACACAGAAGCTCTGTCGGCTGCTGAGGGGAGAGGCTGGGCTGGCAGGCTGCTCTGGCACCTCCTGAGGAGCTGGGGAAGACTAGAAAATAAAACAGGGAAGGGGACGCCTGACAACTGTGCTGCCGGGCAGCCTCTGATGCGCCGTCCACCCAGAGCTGGACCAGGGTCTGGTGCAGAAAGGGCCACGGGGGCGAGCGGCGCATGAAGAGCCTGTGTGGTTGGGCAGGAGGCTGTGGCTGCAGCTCCGCCCTCAGCTCTTCTCTGGCTGCTGGACACCGAGTCCTCAGCAACCAAACCCACCCTCACCAGCGAGTCAGTCTCAGGGAGTGAATTCTGGGCTCACCCTGTGGGGCCCTTTTCTGAGGGAGGTCAATGTAACGAACAGGAGAGGCCCTGTCCTAACATGGAGGCACATCCCTGCCCACTCTTGGGCCCATGCTTCTTGGGCTGCACAGAGGGTTGGGCGATGGCCTGTGATGTTGGTCTGGGCTCAGGGTGGGTTTGGGGTGACTGCGTCACTCAGCTGCCACCAAGGAAATGAGTGGCCCTTCTGCAGGAGTGTTGGGATAACCCAGGGAGCACGCAAGGCCTGCTGCTGCCATCATGGTGCCACACGGGCCTAAGAGTGATGCTGTCTTGGCAGAAAGCAAAGTCCAGTGTGGGAGAGCCCAGCACGACTGGGGCCAGCTGACTGCCTGAGCTTCTTGGCTCTGCAGGTGGTAGACTCCCCATGGTGGACTCCGGCCTGGGCTGGGCCCTCTGTCCCTCACACCCTCCCGCTGGCTCTGGTCCCGTGGTCATGGTCCCACTGCACCCAGGGATGGGGCAGCAGCCAACATGCTGGGCGCCCTCCTAAGACACTTCATATTCTGCCTTTTTTGAGAGAACCCTGATCTTGACTGTGCTGATGGCTTCATGGGGGTATATGTGTTAAAACGTACCAAATTGTATTCCTTAAATATGTACAGTGTATTGCATATCAATTTTACCTCAATAAAGTTATTAATATAAAAGGAAAAAAGAAAAAAAAAGAGAGAGAACTCTGCTAGGTTCACACCCACAGTCTACCCTTCCGCCCCCCATGATGTTACAGAAATGGCTTTTGGGTCCACTTAAACAAATGTTTACGACGAGCCGCCTGAATCCAGTGGGCACAGCCCCAGTGCAGACCGACTGCCTGCCTGGAGATCCTGCTTCCCACCTGAGCTCCCCCAGAGGGACTGACTAGGACACACATGGGCTTGCAGGCTGTGAGGTGCCTTGCAGGATCACAAATCTTAGTGCCAGGGAAGGAGCCAGACCGCCAGGTGTGTGCTGCACAGCAGACGCGTGCTCCCGGTGAGGCGGCAAGCGTGACACCGAGCTTGGGGACCAGGTTGCTTTCTGCAGAAGCTTGGCTCAGGTCCCGCCTTACATTCAGGCTCACTGGCCTCAGGTGGGCTCTCAGAGCTGCCTGGGATCCTATGTATTCCTAGTCCAGTCCTCCCTGCTTCCCCGAGGTAACCACCTCACATAAACCTCCAAAACCACCTGCCATCCTTGCATCCCACTGAACCACACTTCTTCCTGTTAAACTGAGCACATGGCAACAATCTGAGCCCTCCACAGGTGACTGCCAGCCTGCCCACCCACCTGCCTGCACCTGGACCCCATCCCCTGCCTTCTCTGCAAGAGTCACTGTCCAGCACAGAATTACACTGTTATTCCCCTAAAGGCCACCCCCACTTCACCTGGGTGTTGTTCACATGTTATGCTCACTCTGCGAAGATTCATCCAGTTGTACACTGTATGTGTACTTCTGGATATGTATGTTAAACTTCAGTTAAAATTCTAGCCCTCCCAAAAGTTACCTCATTACTTTCTGCTGACCTTCACACAAAACTTCTTGAAAGAGATGCTTAATCTCACTGTCTCCTTTCTCCAAGTTTTTTCCCCTGTGTCAAAAAGTGTATATTTATACTGTAATACTTTTATGCTAATACCATTATATAGTTCCCTTAGTCCTCTCTTTTTAAGATGTCAATTCCCTACTATAAGCAATATTGAAATTAGCTAGTAGGCCTTTTCTTCCCACTTTCCTCCCTCTCTGCCAACATCTGATCAAAAGGATATACTTTTAATTAATAAGGCAATCAGTGAGCTTACTCTACTTTCCATATACCTTCCTTTTTTTTTTGAGATGGAGTCTTGCTCTGTCACCCAGGCTGGAGTATGGAGGTGCAACCACCACCTCCTGGGCTCAGGCAATTCTCCTGCCTCAGCCTCCCAAGTACCTGGGATTACAGGTGTGCGCCACCATGCCCGGCTAATTTTTGTATTTTTAATAGAGACGCGGTTTCACCATGTTGGCCAGGCTGGTCTCAAACTCCCTACTACAGGTGACCTGCCTACCTCGGCCTCCCAAAGTGTTGGGATTACAGGCGTGAGCCACCAAGCCCAGCCTCATATACCTTCCTGATCTCAGGTTTTGATTGTACTATGTCTCCATCATCAGAGACTATAACATTTACATACTGTCACCTCTATTCCTACTATCTAACCTTAATTCCACAGCTAAATATATTCAATGCTACCACCAGTCCTTATGCCCAAGCTGCTTCCATCACTCCTTGGTTGTCTGGAGTCTGTTCTACAGAAGCTGAGAGAGCCCCTGAATTCCTCTGCATGTTCTTTACAGCCTATGGTCTTTATACCTGAAGGTCAGTTCAGCTGGGTATAAAATCCTTGGGTCACAGCTTCTTTTACTGTGTATCTTAAAAATGTTACTTTGTATAATCTCAGCACTTTGGGAGGCTGAAGCAGGTGGATCACTCTAGGTCAGGAGTTCAAGACCAGCCTGGCCAACATGGTGAAATCTCAACCCCATCTCTACGAAAAACACAAACATTAGCCAGGCATGGTGAAATGCACATGTAGTCCCAGCTACTCAGGAGGCTGAGGGAAGAGATTGCATGAACCTGGGAGGCAGAGGTTGCAGTGAGCTGAGATTGTGCCACTGCACACCAGGAGACACCCCCCACCCAACCCCCACCAAAAAGTTACTCTAAAATGTTGCTACTGTATCACAAAGTCTGATACCTCTCTGAGGAGGAATCTCTCAGGATCTTGGTCCACTGTAACCTCCATCTCCCACCTCCTGGGTTCAAGTGATTCTTGTGCCTCAGCCTCCTGAGTAGCTGGGATTCCAGGCATGTGCCACCACACCTAGCTTATTTTTGTATTTTTAGTAGAGACAGTTTCACCATGTTGGCCAGACTGGTTTTGAACTTCTGGCCTCAAGTGATCTGCCTGCTTTGGCCTCCCAAAATGCTGGGATTACAGTTGTGAGTCACTGTGCCCAGCCTGAACTAATTTTTAGATCTTTAAAATCGAATAGTTTTATGAGATTATATGTCAATACTGACTCTTTTGTGTTGATTTTTCTAGACATTCAATGTGCCCTTCCACTATACAAGTTCAAGCTTATTTTCTAAGTTTTCCTGAATCATGGTGTCTATTACCTGTTATTCCACCGCTTTTCTTTGGGAAGGGTGACACTACAATTACACGTAAGTTGGATCTTCTTTGCCTGACTTCTTTATCCCTTCTCTGGACAATTTCTTCTCTATTTGTTTGAGTCTTGTCTGACTCCATTTTTCTCTGGTCTCTTCCTTATTTACCTTAATGTATTTTCATTCTTGTGTTCCTGATTTTCATTTCAGAAACATGTGTTTTTTTTATTTCCTCCTGAGTCCTGTCAACTCTCTTCATATTTTTCTGTTGACTAGCCACTTTTAACCTGAGCTTTCTAAACATTTTTAATTTATACCATTCTTTAGTAGTTTCTATAGTTTTTCTAATTCCTTTGAGATCACTTGGAAACATCAGGACACAGTTTTCATCTGCCTGGAGGAATGTTTTTCTGGTGTGCTTTCATTATCTGTGGAAGGTTATCTGGTTCACTCTCTCCCTACAATATCTTTGTACAGGGTGTGATCAGCATCTTTTCCTGTTCTTTCAGCAGGATGTTCTATGTATGGGCGGTTGTGGGTCAGAGTAGCTTTCTGAACTCCACAGCTGGAGGAGCCGTTCCCTGCAGTGGTCGGTCTGTGTAGCCCTTGCTCCTGTACTTTCTAGGATCAGCCACCTCTTTCTTATATCTGAAGCTTTTCTCCTTTACCCCAAGTGTTCCTGCTCTGTTCAATCCCAGCCCTTTTTTTGCGGGGGTGGGCTCTTTTCTTTCAGAAGAGAAGTTTGTGTCAAGAGCATGGGCTTCCCTCACATTCCTGATCTTTCCTCAGCCATATAATATGTCAGGCAGCGATAAGGCTGTGGATAGAAATAAAGCAGGATTTTGTGCTTCCATTAATAAAAAAGCCTCCTCTATAAACTGGAGCCTGAGAAACCTTCCCCAGTCTCACTGGCTCTCTCAGATTCACTTGGTGAGGTTTCCATTTGCTGAGTAGTCTCTTGTGAGGGTTATTCTGGTGACTTCTGGATTCCTTGGCTCTTAGGACTGTCGGAGCCCCTCTTCCTTCCCGCCATTGCCTCAGCACAGCTACTGGCTCTGTGTCTGCACAGAGTCATGTCACAGTTGGTGGTCTGGCACCCATCTATGGTGCATAGTTGGTGCATAGAGCATAGCATGGAGGTTCCTCGAAATATTAAAAATAGAATTGCTATACAATCCAGCAATTCCACTCCAGGGTATGTCCCCAAAAGAACTGAAAGCAAAGATTCAAACAGACATCTGTACACCCATGTTCACAGCAGCGTTACTCATAGTAGCCATGAGGTGGAAGCAGTCCAAGTTTCAATGGATGAACAAAATGTGGCTTATCCATAAAATGGCATGTGATTCAGCCTTAAAAAAGAAATCTTAAGCATGCTACAACAAGAATGAACCTGGAGGACATCATGCTAAATGAAATAAGCCAGGCACAAAAGGGAAAATACTATATGCTTCCACTTATGTGCATTACCTAGAATAGATCAACTCAAAGAGTCAAAAGGTAGAATGGTGCTTGCTAGGGGCTGGGAGAGTGGGGACTGAGGAGTTACTGTTTAATGGGTTCAGAATTTCAGTTTTGCAAAATTGAAAAAGTTCTGTGGATGGATGGTGGTGACGGCATAACAATGTGAATGTACTTAATGGTAAATGTTGTTATGTGTGTTTTACCACAATAATATCTCCTGAATCTGACCCCTTCTTACCACCTACATTGCTCCTACCTTTGATGCTGGACTCTATCATCTTGTGCCCTGCTACTGTGGTGGCCTCCAGCCAGCCTCCTTGCTTCTACTCTTGCCACTCTCTAGTCCAGCACTGCCCCAGAGAGATGATAACAGCCACAAATGTAATTGTAAATTTTCTAGTAGCCACATTAAAAAGTCCTAAAATAAATTGAGATTAATTTTAACAATATATTTTACTTAATCTAATATATCCAAAATATTTGCATTTCAACAGGAATCAATTAAAAAATGATGGAGTGGCCAGGTGTGGTGGTTCACTCCTGTAATCCCAGCACTTCGGGAGGCTGAGGCAGGTGGATCATCGGAGGTCAGGAGTTCGAGACCTATCTGGCCAACATGGCGAAAACTTATCTCTACTAAAAATACAAAATTAGTTGGGCCTGGTGGTAGATGCCTGTAATCCCTGCTACTTGGGAGGCTGAGGCAGGAGAATCACTTGAACTTGGGAGGCAGAGGTTGCAGTGAGCCAAAACTGCTCCACTGCACTCCAGCTTGGGTGACAGAGCAAGACTCTGTCTCTCCAAAAAAAAAAAAAAAGGGAGATATTTTATGTTTTTCTTTTCATACTAAGTCTCCAAAACCCACATATAGTGAACACTTACCGTACATTTCCACTGGGACCTGCTGGGTTTCCAGTGCTCCACGGCCACACGTGGCTGCTGTACTACACGGGGCACCTCTAATCCACTGTCAACGTGGGCGGCCTCAGTAACCCCATTAACACGTAAACAGGTCCTGCCCTCCTCTGGTCATGACTCTTCACTGGCTTCTCATCTCACCTAGAGTCAAAGCTGCAGCACTCACAGGGTCTACGGACTTTCGGTAACTTGGCCTTCTGCCACCTCTCTGGTCTCACCTCCTACACCTGGTCAGTCTCCTAAGCCCTGGTCCCAGGAGCCCGTGCCATGCCCAATCCTGTCTCCCAGCTTGCTGTGCTCTCTGCCTCCAACACTCTGCCCCAGACACACTATGGCTGGTTCCTCTGCTTCTTTCAAGTTTCTCCTTCAGTGCTGCCTGATCAAAGAGGTCACCCATGAGTAACAGAGAGAAAATGGAGCCCCCTTCTTTCCTCTGGCACTCCTGATCCCCTCATCCTGCTTTATTTCAACCCACAGCCCTTATCACTGCCTGACATATTGTATGTTTATTTGCTTACTGTCTCCCTCACTGGAATATTAGCTCTAAGTGAACATGCACCCTGTCTGATGTGTTCACTGTTCTACTCCTGGGGCCTAGAATAGCAGCTGGCACCTAACAGGAATGCAATAAAATGTGTTTGCATACATGAAGCCAAGTGCCTGGGAGGGGCCAAGAGTGGTGCTTACTCAGCTTTCAGGAAGTGTGGGGCCTCATGGAGGCAGAGGAGGCTTGACCACCCTGTTCACTGCCCCTGCCACTCAATCCAACTTCACTCTTTCTTGAAATCCCAGATAAAGCCCAACCTCCTCCACACCTTTCTTAATATCTCCAATCCACACTGATTCCACCCACCCCTTCCCACCCACTCATCTATGTAGTAATTTATTTAGCATCTATTACTAGGGCGGACAATGTAAAGGCCTGCCTGGGCCAGACCACACACGGTTCTAGAGCACTGAGGACACATGCAGCCACAGCTCCCATGCCTGTTGCCCAATGAGACGGGGCCTGCAGGACTGGGCACTGATTTTTCCAGAGAAGCTGGAGCTGTGAATTTTTTTTTTTTTTTTTTGAGACAGAGTCTCGCTCTGTCGCCCCGGCTGGAGTGCAGTGGCCGGATCTCAGCTCACTGCAAGCTCCGCCTCCCGGGTTTATGCCATTCTCCTGCCTCAGCCTCCGAGTAGCTGGGACTACAGGCGCCCACCACCTCGCCTGGCTAGTTTTTTGTATTTTTTAGTAGAGACGGGGTTTCACCGTGTTAGCCAGGATGGTCTCGATCTGTGAATTTATATATGGACTCCTCTAATGGCCAAATGTTTTTGCAAATTCAGACTCAACAACAGGAGCAGCACATCCATCTTGTCACACCAGAAAGCAAGGAATCAAAGACGACCAGTGTTGTGCCCAGGGACTCTCAGGGCCAGCCCAGATGAACCCCTCTGGCCACATACAGAATAAGCATAGTGATTCCAGTGGAAAGACACACATCAAGTTGCTTAAATCCATACGTTCATAATTACAATAAAAAGTAAACCAAAAAACTCACTGGTCACATGTGGAAGGCACTAGAAAACCAACTCATCATTATTTTGACAACTGGAGAGTAAGAAGGAAGAGTAAAAGATGTATTCTGCCTTTCCTCTATGAACCGTGCCTGGGGTCAGCTTCCCTCTTTGGGAGAATTTCAGCTCCCAGATGAAAGGAGGAATGGAATGAGCGTGCCGCTGGCCGCTGGATCCAAGCATATTCTCAATGACAGACAGTAGCATAGAGAGGTGGCTGGTCGCCCGACATCTCTTGTTGGAAGTAAACAGCACCTTGAGCCTGCCCACAGGCAAACCGGCCAGAACCAAAATCAGCTGAGCCTGATTGTGATCATGGCTCTCGGTCTCACTGCTCAACCAACTTAAAGGAAACAGGGGACACAGGAGCTTGCTGCTAAATGCCTGCAGTGGATGCAATCAGCAAAATCAGACAATGAGAGACTATATGGCACAAGTTGCCGATTCTTTCAACAAAATACTGTGGAAGAATAAACAAGAACTAGGTGGAACAGAAGTCCATAGATTAAAGGGATTTAAGAGACCTATCAATCAACAGTGACATGTGTGACTTTTGTGTGTCTCAGTTCAAATAATCAAACCGCGAAAAGTACACGGGGAAGTGTGTACTTTTTTGATGTGTACAATATTTGATGATATTA
Source organism: Piliocolobus tephrosceles (assembly GCF_002776525.5). Lineage (NCBI taxonomy): Eukaryota > Metazoa > Chordata > Mammalia > Primates > Cercopithecidae > Piliocolobus > Piliocolobus tephrosceles. The sequence goes on along the minus strand of NC_045437.1, from coordinate 110,961,101 downwards.
AGGAATTATTAAGTTTGCTGGTACAATAGTGATATTGCAGTTCTACCAGCAAGAACTTCAGACTGAAAGCCTGGCAGGGAAGGCCATGAGAACAAAGCCGAAGTATATAGGCCTCCACAGTGTGGCTTTGCTCTCAGTGCAGCAGCAACGCAGAAAGGACGGCCAGAGAGGGTTCCTCATGGGCACTGGGCCCAGCAGGAGTGAGGAGTATCAGGGTGTGTGGCTAGGGGAGCGGAGAGGCTGTGATGTTGGTGGGCAGTCTGGGTCTGGGCTAGGGGTCTCTTGCCAGCTCCGACACATCAGCCCCTAGGTGGAGGCCCACAGCAGGCACCATGGGGTCAGGCTCCAGCGGGGAGGCTGACGCATGCCCTGGCTCTTCCTGACCCTGCTGCTCCCAAGGGAATTCTCACCTCTGTGCTAGGGTCCACAACGCTGGCTTTCCTGCTCCCAACGATACTGCCTGGCTGCTTGGATGGCGTTTTCTGGAGGAAGTCAGAGATCCTCTGAACCAAGAAATCACGGTCTTTCAGGTTGGCAAACAGGAATGTCATTTTGCTTTTGGTGCTGATGGACAGGGGGCTGGGCAGCACGCTGGAGCTGTCGGCTTTTTCGACAATGGTCACCTGAGAAGGTGGAAGAACTCTTTTTGGTGTCTGCATCTCAGGTCCTGCCGCTGGGCATGCTTTGTGAATGGCAGACTGTCATGCAGCTGTCCCCTCCTGGGCACAATGCAGTGAGTGGCCCGACTGCCCTCATATTCTGACTCTGCCACCCGCTGCACCTAACCCCGACCAAGCTGCCTGTGCCTCTAAGGTCCTGTTTTTCCTGTCGATGGGGATGAGCACACTGGCCGTGCAGGGCGGTTCTGAGGATGAGGATGTAAAGTGTTCAGCCCAGCTGCTGGCCTTCACTGGCTCTCAGAAGGCTGTCCTAAAGCAGGGCAAGCGGTCCCTTGCTTGTAGGACTGTCCCCTGCACTTGTTCCCAGGGAACACTTTTTGACAACAGGGGTCCTGGAGCTTGGCTCTGAACCCTTCTGAGGTGTGGAGGGCACAGGACAGGCTTTCAGCGGGCACCTCTGCAGAGCCCAAGGCCTGGCAGGGAGACGGACGAGGGATGCACCAGCTGAGCAGTTAGCAGGGGTGAGTGCTGGGAAGGGGGAAGGCTGGGTGGCCCCAGGGGAGGCGGCCACTGAGCTAAGACCTGGTCCAGCCAGGTGAGTGCTGGGGGAGATGGGTGGGGGCACAGCAGTCACCCTGCAGACGGGGGTAGGACTGCCTGAGGGAGGAAGAGAAGGCCAGAGAAGCCAGGACAGCATGACCGGGGACGCGGGTGGGAGTGTATGTGCACTTTTTATGTCTGTGTGTGAGCATATACATGGGGTGTGCCTGGGCGCAGGTCTGAGAGGGGGCAGAGGCGCACAGAAGGCCTCACAGGTCACAGGAGGGAGGTGGGAGAAGACACTAGAGGACTCTAAGCAGGTTGCCAACATGCTCTGACTGACATTTCAAATTTTGCTGGTTGCTGTGGGAGGATGTGTCGTAAAGGGGCTAAGTGTGTTGGGCCAGGTGTGGTAGCTCATGCCTGTAATTCCAACACTTTGGAAGGCTGAGGAGGAAGGATCACTTGAATCCAAAAGTTTGAGACCAGCCTGGGCAACAAGACGAACCCCTGTCTCTGTTAAAACAACAACAACAACAACAACAAAAAAAGATTGGTGTGGTGGCACACATCTGTTGTCCCAGCTACCTGGGAGGTTGAGGTGGGAGAATCACTTAAGCCCGGGAGATCGAGGCTGCAGTGAGCCATGATCACACCACTGCATTCCTGCCTAGGCAAGAGTGAGACCCTGTCTCAAAACAAAAACAAAAACAAAAAAAAAACAAAGTGGAGGTGGGGGTTAAGTGTGGTTAGGGAGTGGCTAAAGGAGATGATGGTGTCTTAGGTGGCAGCCATGGAGAGGAAGGGCTGAGCTCTGCGGGGTGAGCTGGCAAGACATGCTGTAGGCAGGACACAGGGAGGAGGGAAAGGTTGGAATCTAGGCTGATATGTGGTTTTTACCCGGGCAAAGGGTGGAAGAGGGGTCACTTCCCAAGGGAAGTATGGAAGGGCGTGGTTGGGAGTGAAATTCAAAAGCCCACTACACCCACAGCAGAGTGAGCTGCATGCGCAGGAGCCTGCAGGCTGGAACGGGGAGGAGCAGGTGTGTTGAGGGGTCAGCGTTGGCCGCCTCCACCCTGACCAGCTGCAGAGCTCATCACCAGAGCAAACTCAGCCCTCTAGTGTGGGCTAGTCCTGCTCCCCGAGCCTTCCAGTGTGGGTTAGTCCTGCTCCCCGAGCTCCACCAGGGTTCTACCATCTGAGATGTCAAAGGCCCAGCAGGAGAAATTCAAATGGAGCTTCAGGTGTCAGGATGACCCCTAGGCCCAGGGGCCAGGTCAGTACAGTGCCCGGGACAGATCCACAGGGCCCTAGTGCTAATAGAATGTGGGGTCCGGGTCACACCTGAGCCTCTCAACCTGGAGCTTTTAGAGCTGTGGCTCTTCTGAGTTCCTTCCCTCTGACTTCTCTTGGGGAAACCGAGGCAGCAACTCTCCCACACCTATTCTCAGCTACAGCTACACCTTGAGGGATTTGTGCAAATGGCAGGAAGGTCTTTAAGAGTCTCAGCTGGGCGCGGTGGCTCATGTCTGTAATCCCAGCACTTTGGGAGGCCGAGGTGGGCGGATCACAAGGTCAGGAGATCAAGACCATCCTGGCTAACACAGTGAAACCCCATCTCTACTAAAAATCCAAAAAATTAGCCGGGCGTGGTGGCAGATGCCTGTAGTCCCAGCTACTTGGGAGGCTGAGGCAGGAGAATGGCATGAACAGTGAGCCGAGATCACACCACTGCACTCCAGCCTGGGCAACAGAGCAAGACTCCATCTCAAGAATAAATAAATAAATACATAAATAAAAATAAAAGAATCTCACTTGCTCCTTCTTATAATTAAACAGTCAGTGCCCTGCTTGGCCACAAGGAAAAGGAGTCCTTGGGACCTATCCTGACTCAGTCTCATGTCTTCTATTTGGGCAAGGTGCCTTATCTTTGCTGTCCACACCCCTTCACTGTAGTGCAGGGCAGATGGCCTTATTCCCACCAGGGTCACTGTGGAAGCCCAAGAAGGAGCAAGTGAGAGCCAACGCCGCCCACAGGGGAGAGCCGACCTCTGGTGGCCTGCTGGAGCCCGAGCCACAGCCAAGGTGGTGTGTCCAGAGAGGACTGGTGAGGTGGCCTCTGAGAATGACATGTGGGACCGGTGCAGGAACAGGGTCCTTTAAGCCCAGCCACAGAGCAGTGCTTTGCCAAAATTCAACTGCAGGGCCCAGAAGGCAAGCCTGACGGAAACTCATGCACCCTGTCTCCACTAGGCAAGTGACTCGAGAGGGCAAGCAGTGTGCCCCCACCATGTTACCTGCCTCCCCCACAGGGCAGGTGCTTGTGGAGGGGCTCACTTGGCCTACATCCTCCACCTGTCCCATCACTGAGTGACATGTGGCTGTCTGGGCTACGGCCTCCTCCAAGATGCCCCTAGTAAGCCAGGGTAGAGCAGGACAGGCTGGTCCCTGAGCTGACTGACCCCTCAGGGATAGAAAGGCCCTGGCCTCTCAACTAGGGGATGCTGACCTCCCTCAGGGGTATGATGAGGTGGCACGCGTCCTCCTCCTTGCTGGCGAAGCAGATGTAGTTGTTGGAGATGAACATCTGGCCAGGGATGTGCAGTTTGTTGAACGGTGTCCACAGGGTGCAGCTCGTGTGGCCGTCCAGCCGCTCATCCCTGGGTAGCCGGAACGTGGCTCGGTAGCACTCATTCTTGGCTCGGGCGTCCAGATCTCTGGGGAAACAAGGTGGGAGGACAGGAGGAAAGGGGACAAAGTCAGGACCAGCACACTCTCAAGGAAGCCTTGGGGCCTCCCCAGGCCTGTTTCCACATGAGATTCAGGATCCCTGCGGTTCCCCCTGGAGGAAGTCATGCTCAGGGACCTTAGAGTTCAGTAGAAGATGCACGCTGAGTCACCAGGCAGAAGGTGAGACAGTCACATAACCAGCGGAGAGGTGGCCAGCAAGCAATGTGTCCTGAGACTGCTTTGCAAAGGACACCTAGACGCTGGCCTGGGCAATGTGCAACCCATCCCTCGGTACTGAAGGGCAGGCAGAGCCCAGAGCGTCTGCACTGGCCCCACTCAGATGGACGGCTCTGGGCAGCTCTTCCACCCTGGGCAGGCCTAACCCCAGGTTTCACCTTGAAGCCGAGGTGAGGAGCTCCCCACAGGGAGGTGTGGAGCTAAAACTAAAGCATGCGGCTGCTAACAGACGTGCACACCTGTGTATCTCATGGCTGTGACAGTGGCCTGGCCCAGGGCCCCACCCCTTAGGTAGCTCTGTTCACATAAACTCTCCCAGCCCCAAAGGGAGCCTCCTGCCTGGCCTGGGCTGCCGTGGCCTAAGCAGGGCCTGGCTGCACCCTCACCGGCAGTGCCAGCATGGCCACGCTCCATCTCTACTGTTCTTTCCAAAAGGTCCCATGGCCAACCAGCACCCACACCCCAAGGGCAACATGCTGGCACGATCTTCTGCTTCTGGGGGTGGACCCCAGAGTTTGGGCCTAGACCATAGTCTGTGGGTGCAATGCAGGAAATGGCCTGGTTGGAATGAGGTTGTTGAACACATGGGTGTGAATTTGGCTGTGCTCAGGTTGGCTGTGGGACCCAGGGAACCTCAGAGATCTTGGCCAGCCTCTTGAGTTTCTCATAGGCTACAACCTAGAAGCCCAAACACAAGTAGCCCGGGAGGGCCGGCTGCTATGATGTGTTCCCATCTATCAATCCTCTGGACAGGGCAGCAGGGACCTCAAACCCACACACGGCCCATCTCCTTGGCTGGCTTCAGACCCAGAGGTCTGCTTCCACATCAAACTCAGGACCCCTGGGGTCCCATGGCTGGGAGGGTCCTCTGGCCAGAGAGTCTGGGGATATACAGGAGAGCTGTCAATCACGGTGGGATGGAGGCCGTGCACTTGAGCCCAGATTCACCAAAGCCTTTCTGGGGGCGTCAGAGCACCTCAGCTGAGGTGGCTAGATCCTGGCTCCACTGCTCACTGAGGGACTTCAGGCAACTTACTTGACCTCTCCGTGCCTCAGCTTCCTTGTCTGATACCTAGGGATGGTAAGAGACCCTTCCCATCGTAGGGCCAAGAGGAATAAAGTGTGAAAAGCCTCCTCCCCAATAGTGGTCAGGACATCCCTGCTATCTCCTACTGCCTCTCTACACAGTACTGCAATGATCTGTTTATGGCTTCCCTCCCAAGTGGGGAGCCCATGAGGAGTAAATGTGGACACCTTCTCCAGGTCTATACACTTGGACAAGGCGGGTCCCAGGCAAGGTCAGCAAACCTGGCTCACATGAGCCCACCCCAGCCCTGGAGGGTAACGCACCGCTTCAGGGCTGAGATGTTCCTGTGTGGCCGGACAGGCCTGGGCAGGACCTTGTCCTCCAGGAAGCCCTCACTGTCCAGCAGCTGCCGCATGGCCAGGTTGGCCAACTGCTCCATGAGCTTGAAGGTCTCGCCGATGTTGAGGAACATGGAGAAGAAGAGCTCCTGGTTGCGCGTGTCCACACGGATGCTCTCGGGGAAGAGCAGGGTGGCGTTCTTCTCCAGACGCGTTATGTCCACCCACTGCACCACGAGGCTCACTGTGCCCACAGGGACAGACACACCGCGGGTTAGGACCTGGCAGGGTGAGGCTCCTGATGCCCATGTGTACCCCAGACCCACCCTAGGGAACTGCTCTCTGGGGGCAACACTTCCTGCATGCCCAGGCCTGGCTGGGCTGGGTCACGCCCTCCATGTGGAGGGACCAGGCCACTGAGGTGTCCACTGCCTTTCAGACCAACCACACACGGTGTCTGCCCCACCAGTGGCTGAAGGGGAAAGGAGCGAATGTGCAGAGGGGAACCACCAAGATCCACCCCGCAGCTCCCCTAAGTGGGAGCACACTGATGTGTGAACAGTCACAGCACAGCACGGCCAACACAAAGCAGGACCCAGCCCCTGCTGACGGGAGGTGACTGGCCACCTGGTTCTGACAGGTAAGTGGCAAGGGCAGGAGGGGGCACAGGGAGGCTGTGGGCTGAGGGAGACGAGGAGGGAGGAGGGCTTGGTGGGCTTGGGGATGGCTAAGACCTTGGGGGCTCTTTCTGGAGCTGCTGGGGAATCAGGCTCGCATCCTGTGGCCGGGGTGTCTGCAGAGAGGGACCTGCAGCAGATGAGGGCTGTGGCACACACCCAAGGCACTGCATGGCATGGAATCACCAGGAATTCGGGGCAGACGTGTGCCCAAATACGCCAGCTCAGCAGAAGAGGGCAGGGCAGGCATGTGGAGTCACCATGTGGAGAACCCTACTAGCGAGTGGTGGGCACGGTAAAAGCCGGCTGGGAGCAGGTGGATGCCTGGCCAAGGCTGGACAGTCCCACCCTGGACTGCGAAGGTGGCATTTGGGTTTCAGGGAGATCCCTCTGGTAGCCATGTGGGGATGGAGAATCTGGAGGCTGAGGGCAGGGAGGGGCTGAAGGTGTGGGGGCTGGGGCACACTGAGGGGCTAGCTCACCTTCCTTCCCCAGCAGGAAGGAGTAGAAGCACAGGTGGTTGACCGTCAGGTAGAGCCAGCCCTGCCGGGGCACGCGGCCCTTCCAGTAGCTGCAGGAGTAGTAATTCACCAGCTTCTCGCCCTCAGGCATCCCAAACTGCTTCCGCATCTTCAGCTCAGCCTCCTTGAACTTCCCAGGGTCCTCGTCTCCCTGGGGCTGCAGGTTCTTGTTCTCTTCTGCGATGATGCCCTGGAGGAAGACAAGAGGACAAGAGCTTGCCCTGCACAGTCCTGGACAGGTCACAGCATGGAGCAGAGAGGCCCCGGGAACCCAGGACCCATGGACCTTGGTCTACGGGCTACAGGCACAGGTGGGAACAGTCAGCGGCTCTTGCTGGGTTGCAGTCAAGGCACACGGATGACAGATGCTGTCTGTGTGACTCTCCAGATAAAGCTCCTGCAATTCCCTGAACTACTGTCATCACCAGCTGTGAGCAGAGACTTTAAAAAAAAATTAAGACAGGGTCTCACTGTCACCCAAGCTGGAGTGCAGCCTCAACCCAACAGCTGAAGCCATCTTCCTGCCTCAGCCTCCCGAGTAGGTGGGACTACAGGTGTACTCCACCACACCTGGCTAATTTTGTACTTTTTGTAGAAATGGGGTTTTGCCATGTTGCCCAGGCTGGTCTCAAACTCCTGGGTTCAAGTGATCTGCCCGCCTCAGCCTCCCAAAGTGCTGGGATTATGGGAGTGAGCCACTGTGTCTGGCCTGACACTTTTAAAATGAACATTTCAGTTATTTTCATGTAAAATTACTGAAACATACTATCCATAAACATGGCAAAAAATGCATATAGTAGAAAACTGTATTCAGTGAAAAGGGAATCTTTTCTGGCCCTCTGTAGTGACTTTCCTGATTCCTTTCAGACATGCAAACACCGATGGATTCACAAGCAAATGTGTGTTTTCCTCTTTCCCCCTTTATTTGCCCAAATGGGATCACCCCACAGCTCTGTTCTGTAAAGTGCTTCTCTTATCACATCCTGGAGGACGTTCTGAACTTGACCCCCTGTATGCCGGGGGCCTCCCGCCTCTTGGCTCTGCACACAAACCAGCAGCAGGGCCCACAGGTTCAGGGCCTGTCCTTACTCCTTCATGCTGCTGGCATTGTTGCAGGGCTCAGTGTGCCCAGACAACCCCCTGGGCCACAGAGCCAGCCCCAAGCCTCCTGGGGTAAAACAGGTCCTCTAGTAGTGCCGTCAGCTCAAAATGTACACGCTGATTTTCTAGAAAGACAATTACAGGATAAACTAAAGTAAGTCAAGGTCAGTGCTGGTGGCTGGGCCACCTCCCATCCCTCTGTTCACGGGCAGTGAGGACAGCCACGAGTCTAGGTGAGGACTGAAAGGTGGGGTCTGTTCTGATTTCTTCTATTTCTCAGAGTAGCCAGGGAAGGAAACTAGAATATGCCATCCCAAAATATGCATTTTTGACATAAGAAGTATTTTGAGTTGAAGACAAGTAAGTAGCAGCAAACACAGGAAAAGCTCTCTCTGCTCTCCCCCTTTCTGCCTAAAAGCTGGATATACATTCTCCTTTACTGGAGACAATTCTAGATTCCTATCAGCCCTGAGATGACACCGCAGGCATCTGCAAACAAACCTGACTCCATTAGTTTCATCCCATGTATTTATCTTCTCACAGTTTCTTGCCCTTGGAAGCCTAAGCTGTTTCCTCTGTCCTGTTACTGCTCTTTAAGTAGACTGTTCCTGTGTTAAGAGGCTGTATAAACCCAATTCTAACTAAACTTCTGAGTTACCCATCCACGTTTCTCCCATGAATATATGAGATACACACATTAGTAAACTTCTGTTTTTCTCTTGTTAATCTGTCTTCTCTAACAGAGCCCCAGCCAAGAACCTAAATGGGGAGAAGAAAAAAGGGTTTTTCTTTCCTTCCACCAGTGCTACCGCAGTTGCGATCTAAACATCCCTCTCCAAAGTGCTGGGATTACAGGTGTGAGCCATAGTGCCTAGCCAAATTTGTGTTCTTTTAAGCCACTAAGTTTATGGTAATTTGTTGCAGAAGCAACTGGAAACTAATAAATATTATTCTAATAAAGTGTCCATTTTGTCTAAATTCTTCTTTTTTTTTTTTTAGACAGGGTCTCGCTCTGTTGCCCAGGCTGGAATGCAGTGGTGCAATCTCGGCTCACTGCAACCTCTGCCTCCCAGGTTCAAGCAATTCTTGTGCCTCAGCCTCCCAAATAGGTGGGATTATACGAGTGCACCACTATGCCCAGCTAATTTTTTGTATTTTTAGTAGAGACAAGGTATTGCTATGTTTGCCAGGCTGGTCTTAAACTCCTGGCCTCAAGTGATCCACCTGCCTTAGCCTCCCAAAGTGCTGGGATTATGGGTGTGAGACACCATGCCAGCCCCATTTTGTCTAAATTCTTAAAGGTACTGGTTTAAGGCTGTTTTGTCATCCTCTCTCCTTAGAGCTTTGCTTTTTTACAGATGCTCTTCACAGCGTATTTTGAGACAGAGTCTCGCTCTGTTGCCCAGGCTGCAGTGCAGTGGCACAATCTCAGCTCACTGCAAGCTCTGCCTCTCGGGTTCACGCCATTCTACTGCCTCAGTCTCCTGAGTAGCTGGGACTACAGGTACCCACTACCACACCTGGCTAATTTTTTTGTATTTTTAGTAGAGACGGGGTTTCACCGTGTTAGCCAAGATGGTCTCGATCTCCTGACCTCGTGATACGCCCACCTCGGCCTCCCAAAGTGCTGCGATTGCAGGCGTGAGCCACTGCACCTGGCCGAGCCTTCCTTCTTTTGTAAGATTGAAGGCTTTAAATTTCCTTCTGTGTATTGCTCTCACTGCATTCCACACATCCTGACATGCAGTAGTATTTCAATCATTTCCTTTTTTTTTTTTTTTTGAGATGGAGTCTTGCTCTGTTGCCCAGGCTGGAGTGCAGTGGTGTGATCTCGGCTCACTGCAACTTCTGCCTCCTAAGTCCAAATGATTCTCCTGCCTCAGTCTCCCAAGTAGCTGGGACTACAGGCGCACACCACCATGCCCAGCTACTTTTTAAATATTTTTAGTAGAGGGGGGTTTCGCCATGTTGGCGAAGGACAGCTGGTCTCGAACTCCTGACCTAAAGTAATACGCCCGTCTTGGCTTCCCAAAGTGCTGGGATTACAGGTGTGAGCCACCGCACCTGGCCTCAATTCTAAATATTTTCTAATTTCCATTTATTCCTTGGCCTATGAGTCATTTAGAGTTTTTTCTGCTGATGCGTTTTTCGGGCCTGGCATATGGGAGGCAGTGATTAATGCCACAACGACTATTACTATCACCGCCCAATTGCTCTCCAGAGAGTAAAGGTTTGCTTCTACTCTCTCCACCTGTTTTCCTGGAGATAGAGGCAACGAGGTCTCCACTTGAACCCCAAAGTGCACCGAGAAGAGCTGAGAAACTTGGTAATGTCTGTCCAGGCACGGGAAGTTCTGGTATCAGGGATACACAAGGGCCTGCCCAAAGCAACTTTGTACTACACGACTGTGACCTAGTAAGAGCCCTCCCATGACTCCAACTTAAGGAAATAACCTAACAGAAAGGACAAGACATATACATTCAGGCCAGGTGCGATGACTGACGCCTGTAACCCCAGAACTTTGGCAGGCCAGCCAAGGTGGGTGGATCACTTGAGACCAGCCTGGCCAACATGGCAAAATCCCATCTCTACTCCTTTTTTTTTTTGAGACAGAGTCTTGCGCTGTCACCCAGGCTGGAGTGCAGTGGCACGATCTTGGCTCACTGCAAGCTCCGCCTCCCGGGTTCACACCATTCTCCTGCCTCAGCCTCCTGAGTAGCTGGGACTACAGGCACCCGCCACCATGCCCGGCTAATTTTTTTGGTATTTTTAGTAGAGACAGGGTTTCACTGTGTTAGCCCGGATGGTCTCGATCTCCTGACCTCGTGACCCACCCACCTCAGCCTCCCAAAGTGCTAGGATTACAGGCGTGAGCCACCACGCCCAGCCTTTTTTTTTTTTTTTTTTCCTTTCTGAGATGGGGTCTCACTTTGTTGC
>NC_045437.1:110899093-110950273 GCF_002776525.5 Piliocolobus tephrosceles | reverse complement strand
ATGGAGTCTCACTCTGTTGCCCAGGCTGGAGTGTAGTGGCGCAATCTCAGCTCACTGAAACCTATACCTCCAGGGTTCAAGCACTTTTCCTGTCTCAGCCTCTTGAGTAGCTGGGATTACAGGCGCACGCCACCATGCCTGGCTAGTTTTTGTATTTTCAGTAGAGATGGGGTTTTGCCACGTTGGCCAGGTTGCTCTCAAACTCCTGACCTCAGCTGATCTGCCTGCCTTGGCCTCCCAAAGCGCTGGGATTACAGGTGTGAGCCACTGTACCCAACCACCTGCCCTGTCTCTACCAAAAATACAGAAATTAACTAAGCATGGTGGTGCGTGCCTGTAATCCCAGCTACTTGGGAGGCTGAGGCAGGAGATTCGTTTGAACCTAGGGGGTAGAGGTTGCAGTGTGCTAAGATTGTGCCACTGTACTCCTTCCTAGGTAACAGAGTGAGACTCTGGCTCAAGAAAAAAAAAAAAGACACATACATTCAGATAAATGCTCATTATCCTGTTAATTATCCCCAAAGAGGAAACAACCCAGAGATCACCATGAGTTTTTACACACTGCTACAATTTTCATAACCATTGTTTTGACGGCAGTAAAATATTGCACTAAGTGTACCATACATGACTTAACAAGTCCCCTGAATACACAGCACTTAGCACAGTGCATGTATACACTTTGTGTATGCTCAGTCAATGCCACAGCACCTATTATTATTCTCATGTTGCAGAAGAGAGAACAGCTGCCTTCCTCCCTTATCATGGGACCGGGAGGCACTGTTTCCAGTTTTTCTGCTAATACACAGAGTCTGGTGGGAGACATATTAAACCGTGTGTTTATATATATAACATATATATGTGTATACATGTAGTATTTATACATATATGCATATACAAATATATACATATATATTTTTTAAAGACAAGGTCTCGCTATGTTGGCCAGGCTGGTCTCAAACTCCTGGGCTCAAAGGATCCTCCTGCCTTGCCTCCCAAAGTGCTGGGATTACAGGTGTGAGCCACCACACCTGGCCCTTGAAACTGTGTATTCTGCATATATGAATATACTGTAGGGGAAACTCCAAGGATTGGAATTTTGGGGTAAAGGGCATGTGCCTTTTAAAATAACGTTAGTTTTATAATAAAAAATAACTCAAAATATCCTATTGTTTCCAGCATCTCTTCTGGCAAACAGAACTGTCTACCTGCCTACGCTTTCCAAGGCACCTGGGTAGGAATGGAAACCCTGCACTAGGCTTCAGCAGCCTCCAGTGCCCAGCCAGGGTAAGAAGGGGTTTTCCTGGGTCATGAGTTCCTCTGCCCCTCTCAACTCCAAGAGAAAGAGCACTGACACTTCAGTCTCCACCTTTGTAAAATGAGGACGCACCCTACCTCGTGAAGATTAAATAGGATAATACGCGAGAACACTGCCGGCCAGGGAAGGGTGAGAACAGGGAGCGGCGAGTAAACCTTACGTGTATCTTGCCCTTGACGAAGGTGGTGATATCTTCCTCACTGTCGAAGATGGACAGTGTCTGCAGCAAGTTATTTTCCAGCCATTCCCAGTGTTTTGTGATCTCTTTGCGGGAAGAACCTAGAAGAGGTTGGTGAAGTAAAAGAAAAATCATAAATTCACCAGGTCCTAAACACACATTCAAAGCAGCGAGATGAAAGTGGGCAACCTAATTAGCTAAATCCAAGGGACTAGAATCTTCAAGCTGCTTCCTCTTTTCCCTCTTAAACTGATGAATATGTGCATAAAGTAATACATGGTCCTGGTAAAAAACAAAAAATGAAACGTCCAGGTTGAATCACAGTTGTGTGAGAGTGAACATATCCACCTGTCCCTGAAGCCAACAGGAAGAGTCACTAAGTCTCCTGTGTGTCCTAGAAACAGTCTATGTGCCCGCAAGCTTGCTAAGTTATACCTTCCCTCCAGTTGAAAGAACTTAATGTGGCCTTTGCTATGTATGTGATTAATCAGACACAGTCATACTTTGTAAAAATGAGTCCGGCTCTTTCCTGAGAATCTAGGTATCCACAGATAGCAGCTGGAGCTTCCTACAAGACTCCAGGCCCCTGGCTAGCTAGGCTCCTGCTGGGCAGACAGGTAGCTACTGTCCCTCTCTTCAGTTTCTCCTGGCCACCTTCTTACCTAGTGTCTGGCCCACCTAGGTGGGAGGGGGTCCCTGTCCTCCATAGGCCCAATGGAAATTTTAAGAAATGTAGAGAAACTCTGGGTGCTGTGGCTCATGCCTGTAATCCCAGCACTTTGGGAAGCTGAGGCAGGAGGATCGTTTGAGCCCAGGAGTTCGAGACCAGCCTGGGCAGCATGGCAAAACCAAAAATACAAAAAAAACATTAGCTGGGCGTAGTGGCACGTGCCTGTGGTCCCAGCTACTCACGATGCTGAGGTGGGAGGATTGCTTGAGCCTGGGAGGTGGAGGCTGCAGTGCAGCCTGAGTGACAAAGTGAGATCTCGTCTCAAAAAAACAACACACAAAACAAAAATGTAGAGAAGGCAGCACGATGCCACTTTTAAAGGCCGGAAGAACTGTTTGCTCCCATCAAAGAATCGGGGAAGAAGCCCCAGGGAGAAGCGCAAAGAGATGAGGGGAGATCTCTGCCGAGCCTGGCTCCCCCATTCCCAGCACCCGTTTCTGGGGTTTTGCCTCTGCTGAATGAACACAAGGATGAGGAGTGAATGACACCCTGAATTGTTCTCAGCTGCCCGCAGGTGGGACAGGAGGCCCATCCACCAGGCACGCAGAGAGCCTCAGCCAAAACAGCAGATTCTCGTTTTTCCGGTTGTTACATTCTGTAAGGTGGCCACGAACAGTGAGTTAGCGAATCCTGAACCAGTACTCTGGGGGAATACAGGGTTAGGTTCCTCGAGCCTCTAATCACACTTTTCTCAACTGACCGATACATAACTGTTTGCATGTGTTTCTGTTTAAAGAGGCCTTACTAACACGTGCCCCTGATTGACTGGCATTGAGCTCATGGCCAGCAGCACTGTCACTCATGCCTGAACGAAGCTGCTCTAATGCACAAGGCACAACCCAGGCTTCTTGCTCTTATGGACAAGAGTGCCTTGGCGCTATGCTCGGGAAACATTTTAAACAGCCAAGTCAACAGCAATGAGCACAAACATGGGAAAACACGGCACTGCAGAGACTGAACGAGACACACGAGTGTGGTATGACAGCTGAATCAAGAAGGCAGAGTGTCACCCTGTTCTGCCTCCGCCGGGGACGTGGGCATCAGGCAACTCAGATTTTTCACTGCTTTGAATGTACACGTGTCCATGTCTCCAAATGACCACAAAATCCCTGGAAGTATTGATTTGGGGATTGCAAATACATTTTATTGAGTAGGCCAATTTGCAAATATGGAGTCTTTGAATGAGGCCAACTATATCTACCTTGAGAAAAGGTGGCATGAGAACATGGACATTGGCTAGCCCCACGCTTGCACCCCCAGAGGTACACGGGGCTCCATGGGGCTGTCCTCTCCTACTCTGTCCCCATGACCAGTGGAGCTGCCTTTCTAAGATGGAAGCGAAGCCTCCTCCACTTCCCTCTTGCAGCCTTGGACTGTGCTGTCAGCAGGGAACACCGCCCAGGCATGTGGGCTACACACCCCTTCCTCTTGGCAACAGCTCTTCCAGGGCAGGCCCTGCCCAGCACCCCTCACCACTCAGGGCACCTACCACACGCCACTGTCCAGTAGACCTGGGAGTCCTGGGTCTGGTGCAGGATGCGGTAAGGGGCCACGCGGGCACTGGAGTCCAGCACCACGTCCAGGGTGCCCACAAGAAGACCTGGGAACAGGGCAGAGAGACATGGTGGGTGAGGGGAGGGCCGGATTGAGGCCCCTGAAGGCTGAGTCTGGCCGGAGGCAGAAACGATGGTGGCGCTACCCAAAGGGTCCAGCCCAACGAGGGAAACGTCCTGAATTATCCCTGCAGTCAAAGGCCTTCAGCCAGCGTCTGATCCCGATCAAAAAAATCCCCTTCTACTTCTTCCTGGAAGCATCTGCTTCTTCTCCTGACTCAGAAACGCTTGCAGGCAGAGGCAGATGCAAGTTTCATGGGGTCAGAGCTTAAACAATTCTGGGAAGCCCTCTTTAAGTATACCAAATTAGACTACAAAACAAGTATTGCTTTAGACTGAGAAAGTAGAGTTACACATTAAAGCTAAAAAAGAACAGTATCACAAATATCACAAAACCCAGAAAACCAACACAATGTTTTCTTAACTGCCAGACACACCTCCAGAAATAAGTCTTCCAGACATTTTCAGTCATGTACTCATCGCTTCTTCACAGGACAATGATTCTGCAACATTATTTTCCATATCAAGAACAGAAAGATAATGTCTTCCCTTTGCCATGACTCACTGATTTTTATTACCGACCGTTTAAGGAAGTTTCTTTTAGCCTCAAAACTCATAACTGAAGATGTCAATTTTTAGAATTGTCAAATTTAGGAAAATATTGATAAAAGTGTTTTCATTTCTGAACTGAAACATTTTAGGGCATTTCAAGTTTTTCTTCTCCTCATATACACCCATTTGATAGATGACACACATTAACCAGTTTGTGGCAATGCTATCTTTGTTTTTAGATTTTATTTTTTTGGTAATGCTATCTTTGTCAGTGCCACTATTTGCAGTGACAAATGAGCAGGAAATATATAGTTTTTTACTGTCGTTTGATTCACTAATTGAATTATCAAGCAATCTAAAAACCTGTTCATTGTTTTTATTTGAAATTTTTTCTTCCTTTTAACTAAGTGCTGCTTTTGACATGATCTGAAAATATTTTGTTACCAGTTTTCCTGTTGATGTCAGAACAATTTTTATTGCTATTACTCAATTTTAACACTTTTGCTTCACAGTTCATTAATATTTTTTTGAGATAGAGTCTCGCTCTGTCGCCCAAGCTGGAATGCAATGGCGCCCTGTCAGCTCACTGCAACCTCCACCTCTTGGGTTCAAGCGATTCTCCTGTCTCACCCTCCCCAGTAGCTGGGATTACAGGCGCATGCCACCATGCCCGGCTAAATTTTGCATTTTTAGTAGAGACGGGGTTTTGCTATGTTGGCCAAGCTAGCTATTCAGATTCTTTAATGAAAAGTCTAGGTTGGCATGTTTTGTTTTTTTTTTTGAGAGTCTCGCTCTGTCGCCGAGGCTGGAGTGCAGTGGCCGCACCTCAGCTCACTGCAAGCTCCCCCTCCCGGGTTTATGCCATTCTCCTGTCTCAGCCTCCCGAGTAGCCGGGACTACAAGAGCCCACCACCTCGCCCTGCTAGTTTTTTGTATTTTTAGTAGAGACGGGGTTTCACCGTGTTAGCCAGGATGGTCTCGATCTCCTGACCTCGTGATCCGCCCGTCTTGGCCTCCCAAAGTGCTGGGATTACAGGCTTGACCCACTGCGCCCGGCCTAGGTTGGCATGTTTTTAATAGATGGCTTGAATAAAACCAAATCACTGTCTGCTCCTCTTCAGGGAGGACAGTACTCGGAGGCCACAATGCCCATGATGGCACAAGGAAGGCCCTGTCAGAGGGCACAGCAGGACACACGAAACCCAGCAGTAGGGAGAGGTTTCAAAGAATGGTCCCAGGGGACACGGAGAGTGAGGTGGAAAGGAAAAGAGCCCACAGGAAGGAGGTGTACTGAGGCCGGGCTGCACCTGCACCCGCCCGTCCAATGAGATGACCTGCAGAAGCCTGCCGAGCGCAGCACGAGTGCTCCAAGTACACCGGCAAATATGACATACTGGCACGCTGCCGGAGTACACTGGCGCATATGACATACTGGCACGCTGGCGGAAGAAAAGGTGCTGGTCCCTTGTCTTCTTCAATGGGCTTGCAGTAGCTTTGAGGTTGGCCACAAGGGCTGCCAACTAACTCCCACTGAACAGCTGAATCTAGGAGGCGGGTCCAGCACAGGAGCCCGAGACCCTTGAGGCCCACTGGTGGGGAGCCTGAAGCTGAAGGGAACACTGAGTGTTCCTGGGAACAGAACAGTCTCTTCCATATGAAGAAGTGTGGCCCAGGAGAAGCCTCCGTCTGCATCTGGCTATTAGCTGCTAACACTGAAAATCAGGATGATTCACAGAAAAAGGTCTTGATAAACAGGAAGACCTGGCAACACTGGGACTGCATTCCTGTAGGGCGACAATCGGTGCCCCGAAGAGCACAGGCACTGAGCCTGAGCCAGCCGGGCTCCTGCAGCGCCGGACGCAGGCCCCGGAGCATGAGGGGCCAGGGGACAACGCCTGCGGAGGGAGGGGCCTGGAGTGGCCTGTGGGCCTCCCCTGGATCCAAGGGCCTCATCCTGTGTGGTGGTGGCGCCCGGGCCCACCAAGGGCCACCTTGGCGAGCTGGCAGGAACACCCTGTGCTGCTACCCAAAGCCTTGGGTGGGCAGCTCTGAGAGCAGCCAGGAGCAGAGAAGGCGGGGGAGGAGCAGCTGGGGGAATGGGGGTGCGGCCAGCTCCAGGGACCCCGATCTTGCTAAAAGGGTGATACTTTGGTGAGGTGGGAATGAAGAAGAGGGCAAAAGAAGACGTGCGCTGGCGTCACTTGGCCCCTTAGAGGCACCTGGGGAAACTGAGGTGGAGGATGAGGACGGGGCGGTCTCGCTAACTTTCGGCGGTGAAATCCCGGGAAGCTACACGGCTCCCGGGGCTCGCGGGTGCCGAATCCGGGCGGAGGCCGCCCCACGCCGACCTGAGCAGAGCCCGCCAAGGGCGCATTCGCCTCCCGCCAGCCCCTCGCCTTCCCGTCCCGGCCCCCGGGTCTCGGCCTCGAGCCCCCGCCCCGCCGCGCACTGGCGTGCGTGTCCGCTGCGACGCGCAGAGGCCGGGCAGGAACCGGACCCGCCCGCCGCCAGCCCGGCCGCGGCGTCCATAGGCCTGGCCGCCCGCGCGCCTCTCACCCGTGAGGCCGCCGCCCTTGCCGTGGCCCCGGCGCCGCTGCAGCACGAAGAAGGGGTTGGCCCGCTCCGTCACCCACAGCGCATTGGCCACCAGCACCTCCTCCGGGCTCAGCCACATCGCGGTGCCGCTCGCACCGGGCCGAGGCCCGCGAGGCGGAAGCGCCCGCCGCGGTCGGCGTCCCGGAGCGAAGCGTGCGCAGCGGGCCGGGGCGGGGCCGGAGGCGCCCCCTGGCGGGCGTGTGGCGTTCACGCACGCGGCTCGCGGGCTGCACCGCCCACTCTGTCCCCTCCGCCGCCTCCGCCCCGGCCTCGGGCGCGCGCCCGCCTGGCCTCCTGGAGCGGTCCAGCCCCCGGCCTCCGGCCTGGACCCAGAACGGAACGGCCCAGTCCGCAGACAGGGGAGCCGCTGTGCAGAGCAGGGCTTCTGGCGTTTTGAAAGCTGTGCAATGTGAAAGAAAGATATAAAGAAGCACAGTTTGACTGTTTTTGGCTGGTTGTGCGTGCAGGGCGTGTTAGCACTGCAACGGGCGCCTGGAAAAGGGTTTGCAGTTCCTCCTAATTCTCAGAATTTTTTTTTTCCTTTTTTTTTTTTTTTTTTGACAGAGGCTTGCTCTGTCGCCCGGGCTGGAGTGCAATGGCACAATCTCGGCTCACTGCAACCTCTGCCTCCCGGGTTTAAGTGATCCTCCTGCCTCAGCCCCCTGAGTAGCTGGGATTACAGGCGCCTGTAACCACGCCCGGCTAATTTTTTTTTTTTTTTTTTTTTTTGTATTTTTAGTAGAGACGGGGTTTCACCATGTTGGCCAGGCTGGTCTCGAACTCCTGACCTCAGGTGATCCGCTCATATTGGCCTCCCAAGTCCTGAGATTACAGGCATGAACCATCGCGCCCGGCCAGTTCTCAGAATTCTGACACTGGGGCCGGAGACTAGAAGAATCGTCCAGCGCCGGGCGGGTGCCAGGAGGCCCTGATAAGGGCTGCATCCTTGGAAATCAGTGCAGCTCCTCCCCTGACAGACGGGTCACAGAGGCTGGCCGGCCTTGAGGATGGGGTCTGGGCTGGCCCCACCGGCCAGTGGCGGCTTGTGCGCAAGCGTGAGGCGGGCTGCACTGCAGGCTCCCAGTGTTGACCTGCAGGGGTAGCACCAGTCCACACACGGCCTTCTGCATGAAAGGGCTGTCAACTCCACCTGGGACAACAGGCCTGGATCCATGCTGTCCGGGGTCGACTGGGATGTGGGGTCACCCTGCTGGCCAGAGCCCTCACCAGGATCTGGCTAGAGAGCAGAGGGAAGGGGGCAGTTAAACCATCCTTGGAGCTGGACCTGGCTTCCAGGTGGGTTTCTGTGATTGGCGATCAAGAATCTTGGTGTGATGGATGTAGGTACACGCAGTTGACACCCAGAGTGATCTGCAGTCTTCTGCAATGTTGCTGGATATAGGAATCAGCTTTCAAGAGGCAGAGGCGGGCTTTCGTCCACATCTTGGAAGTTTGAACTAATATTGTCATTGTGCTCTCTAGAGGGAAAGAATTTGGAAGATCTGCACTTTTTAACACCCTGAGAGGAGGTAAAGAGTTGTCTTGTTCCTTCATTCCAGTGGTTCTCAAATTGGGCATACATTAGGATCACCTGGAAGGCTGATTCAAACAGGCTGCTGTAGGCCCAGCCACTTGGGAGGCTGAGGTGGGAGGATCACTTGAGGCCAGGAGTTCAAAATCAGCCAGGGCAACATAGCAAGACTCCATCTGAAAACAAAACAAAACAAAAAACAACCACACCGGTTGCTGCCCCTCCCTCCCAGGGTGTTTGCCTTCCTAACGCGCTCCTAGGTGATGTTGATGCTGCTGACCTGGAGACCACTCCTCGAGAATGTTTTGTTTGTTTGTTTGTTTGAGATGGAGTCTCACTCTGTCACCCAGGCTGGAGCGCAGTGGCGTGATCTAGGCTCACTGCAAGCTCTGCCTCCTGGGTTCCCGCCATTCTCCTGCCTCAGCCTCCCAAGTAGCTGGGACTACAGGTGCCCACCACCACGCCCAGCTAATTTTTTGTATTTTTAGTAGAGACGAGGTTTCACGGTGTTAGCCAGGATGGTCTAGATCTCCTGACCTCGTGATGCACCTGCCTTGGCCTCCCAAAGTGCTGGGATTACAGGTGTGAGTCACCGTGCCTGGCCAGGAATGATTTTTTGTAAGAAGAAAAAGAACATTTATTGAGCACTTAGTATGTGTGTGCTAAGCTTTACTTCTTTTTGATTTTCTGAGATATAATTCACATTCCATAACAGTCACCTTTTTAAAGTGCAAAATGTAGTGGTTTCTAGTATATTCACTAGGCTGGTCATCCATCATCACTAATTCCAGAACATTTTTATCAAGTCAGAAGAAACCCCTTACCCATTAGCTGCCATTCCCCACTTCCCCCCAGCTTTGCCCTGGCAACCATCAATCGATTTTGTCTCTGTACATTTTTCCCTTTATAGCCATTTCTTCATATAAATGGAACCATACGATATGTGGTCTTTTGTGTCTGGCTTCTTTCCTTCCCATGTGTTTGAGGTTCACCCATGTCATAGCATGTATTGATATTCCTTCTTATGGCTGAACATTCCTTCTTATGGCTGAACAATACCCCATGGTATGGATGCACCACATTTTGTTCATTCATTCTTCAGTGGATGGACATTTGGATTGTTTACCCTTCTTGTCTATTATAAATAACGCTGCCACAAACATGTGTACAAGTCTCTGTATGAATATGTGTTTTTAATTCTCTTGGGCATATATGGAGGCGTAGTATTGTTGGGTCATGTGGTACAGCTATGTTTCACTTTTTAAGCAGTGACCAAACTGCTCTCCAAAGCAGCTGCAGCATTCCACATGCCCACTGGCAGTGTACAAGAGTTCTAGGCCGGGTGCGGTGGCTCACGCCTGTAATCCCAGCACTTTGGGAGGCCAAGGTGGGCAGGTCACAAGGTTAGGAGATCAAGACCATCTTGCCTAACATAGTGAAACCCCGTCTCTAGTAAAAATACAAAAATTAGCCAGGCGTGGTGGCACGTACTTGTAGTCCCAGCTACTCGGGAGGCTGAGGCAGGAGAATTGCTTGAACCCAGGAGGTGGAGGTTACAGTGAGCTGACGTGCCACTGCACTCCAGCCTGTGCAGCAGAGTGAGGCTCCATCTCAAAAAAAAAAAAAAGAGGTCTAGTTTTTCCATATCTCATCAACACTTGTTAATCGTCTTTCTTTTTTTTGATGCCCATTTCTCAAGAGTGGGAAATGGTATCTCACTATGGTTTGGATTTCCATTTCCCTGATGACTAATGATGTTGAGCATCTTTTCATGTGCTTTTGGGTTATTTGTATATTTTATTTGGAGAAATGTCTATTTATGTCCTTTGCCCGTTTAACATTTTTTTTTATTTTATTATTTATTTTTGAGATGGAGTCTTGGTCTGTCGCCCAGGCTGGAGTGCAGTGGCGTGATCTCAGCTCACTGCAGCCTCAGCCTCCCGAGTAGCTGGGATTACAGGTGCGTGCCACCATGCCTGGCTAATTTTAGTATTTTTAGTAGAGAGGAGGTTTCACCATGTTGGCTAGGATGGTCTTGAACTCCTGATCTCAAGTGATCTGCCCACCTTAGCCTCCCAAAGTGCTGAGATTACAGGTGGGAGGAACCGTGCCCGGCCCCTTTGCCCGTTTTTAAATTGGGTTGTATTTTTATTGTTGAGTTGTAAGTGTTCTTTATATATTCCGGATACTAGACTGTTACTGTATATATGACATGAAGTCAACTTCTTAAATTATTTTAAGTATAATCCCCACACATCAACCCTATGAGGTAGGTATTTTATGATCCCTATTTTACAGATGATAAAGCTGAAATCCAGAAAGACGAGATGATTTGTCAGTTCATACTATTGCGTGGGTGGCAAGGCAGCACTGTTGTCCAGACTGTTCTGGCTCCAGCTCTTTTCCACGTGTGTCAGACACATGCTGCCTTTGCCCCCAGCATTCACCTCTCCTGTCTGTGCAGTGTCGTTCGTGATTCTGCGGTGGGAACCGTGCCTTAGAACATTCAGCTCCAGTCTGTCAGGTGAAGATGCGTGGACTCCTGAGCTGTGGAAGTGGAGCCCACGCCAGCTGAGGCCATCTGTGCATTCTGTCTGTGACCACAGGGGCTGGCTGGTGATGGCCACATGCCTCCAACCAAGACAGTTGGGCCAGGGAAACACCGTTCTGACCTGGGCCACCTCCTGGGGAAGTGGAGCAGCTCTTGTGCTGCTGGGGCGACTGCCACGCTTGGGAATGGGGTTCACAAGGAGGAAGCAAAGTTGGCCTGTGTCTTGGTGTCAGCATTTGGGGGTCAAATCACACCAAGCCTGACACAGGCACCCCTGGGCATTTTGGCTTTTGGGAGCCATTACATTCCCCTTTTGTGTTAGCCAGTTTTGGTTGGGTTTTCTGTCATTTGTAACCAAGAGAGTCCTCAGGGATACGCGTTACCACCAACAATACTCCATGTGGTCAAATCAGCTTTTTCAGTCGGTTTTTATTGAAATGGTTATATTAGCAAATTCTGCACATACAGGTGTACACTGTTGGCATATAGGTATATACCATACAATTTCACTACTTGGTTATACTTACACCAACCATGCAGACCGAGGAGCTATGCTGCCCAGAACGTTTCAAAGGCCTGATGAGATCTGATTGTCAAGAACCAGCTCACACTCTACTTGTAGGTGTTTGTGTTCCAGACAAGACAACTCCCCTTACAGAGAGGCCCAAAACTGAGCTAATCACCAGTGTTGCTTCTTGAATATCGACTGTTCTTCCTGGCACAAGCTATCCAATGAATTAAATTAAAATTTTAATTAACATTCAAGTGCATAGTTTCCTTTTCATCCCTCAAGGTGGAATGTAAGTCATGTGCCACATTTAGGTATATCCCAAGCCTCCCCACCCACATTACCTGTGTTATAGTTAGAAAAATAGTTTTGTACGCCATCTTCTGAGATGCTGTGCATAGTGAGCAGGAGCCTGGAGTAAGGTGGGCTCTTCAAATGACCCAAATATGAAAGGGGCAACTGTAATATTTTATGAGTATAAAAGCTACGGAGGGTCCAAAACAACTGAGACACATGTGGCCTCGGGCTTGCACCAGCTCCTTCTCCTGTCCAGGAACAGGATGCTTCCATCAGGTAAGAATGTTCTCCACACCTCAAATATCACTTCCTAGCTCGGAGCCTTTTCCTATTTTTGTAATCACACTGGACAAGTTTTCTCTTTAGACAGAGTTACTGCCTCTCTGCAGTAGATCTGGCCCCAAGCCCCAGTCCGGAGATCCCCTCCTCCAGCTGGCTCAGCGAGCCAGGCCCAGGCTGTCTGAGGAACGCCTGGAGACAGCACCCTCTCTGCTTCTCTCCAGGATGGCACGTGTCGTCTCAGGCTGGGCACCCAGCAAAGGTGCCAGGACCTGAACCTGGGCCACACCTACTGGCCCAGTCCACCACAGCCAGCAACCCGCAGCCTTTCTGCTATAGGAGCACTTACTCACCTGAAGGAAAAGAAATGGCCAGGACGTTATATTCTACCTAACCACCTCACCCCGCTGTTTCTTTACAAACATCTTGGTTCAGTACCTCCCAGTCATTGCAGAAGTCCTTTAAATATCACATAGTGTAAATATACTTGCACTTAATTGGAGATAAAGGGTGTTCCAAAGGCAAATTTGAATTCACTCTGTGTTGGGTTAAATTTGTAAACCCCAGGTCAGAACCACTATCTGTGATGCTTCGCAGATGTTGGTGGCTATAGAGAGGTGGCTACGGAAGGCGACGATCTGTGGATGGGTGGAGAACTGAGGAGGCCAACTCAGCCTTGCCAGGCCACCGTGTGCTGCCGGGAGCTGGGCAGCCTGACAGGAGAGCAAAGAAGGGCCGGAAGCCCCCGCCTCAACTGACAGGAGCCTGCTCACCACATGCCCCTGCGTTCCACAGGAGAATGCGTGTGCGCTGGGCGGGGCGCCACCCTTGGCTCGGGAGGGGACCTTGGCGGCGTCTGGCTACCAGCACTGCTTTCAGGGGTGGCTGGGCCACCGACAGCGTTTGTGGTGTGTGCATAGGGAGGAGGAGTCAACAGGAGGAACTCCGCAGCCCAGGCAGAGGTCTGAGCGGGCCAGAAGCACTGAATACTTCTGAAAGCTTAAAACTCAAGTTGCAGGACGTTCAAAGTTTTTTTTTTTTTTTTTTTCTCCCCCCCATAAAGGATCTTCCTTCTTCCCCAAGTTAGAGTGAAGAAAACAGGAAAAAAAATGCCTTGAGCTTAGGGTGGAAAGGTAAGGAAAACCCAAGATGAGTCCAGGTGACGACCGGGCGGCCCCCAGAGGGTCTTTGTGGGACCACAGGAGCCAAGACTCAGGCATACGAGCATCATCCTTTCAGCAGTCGAGGTGGATGGCGCCTGCCCCTCCATGGTCACTGGAAGCTGTGGGGCCACAGCTGTGGAGAACGCAGGCGGCTGGAGACCCTCTCGGCCTCTCTTCTTCAAAGCTCAGTTTGTTGGGATCTTCCAGGACACCCACAGAAAAGAGGGTGAACCTTTAGCAATGTCCTGGAGGAGCTTCATGGCTACTGGGGGCCTCCTGACCCCCAACCCAGCCGCCTCAGCCAGGCCTCAGGAGGCCAATGTGGCCTTGAACCTCGGAGCCCCCAGGAGACACAGGGGAGCCAGTCCCAGGCCTCACCAGGGAACATTCCTCCTAGGTGCAGATTTGCTTTGCTTTGCTCTCCCTGTACTTGCCTCAGACAATAAGGAAAGGAATTTCAAGGAGCAGACACAGGCACCTTGTCCCCACCTGCCTTCTTCCGGTGTTTTTTCTGATGCTACCGTACTTCAAATCTGTGCAGGCCTTCTCCCAGTTCTTCTGCAAGGCTCATAGCCATAGCCCAGGGCACTGTGTGAAGATTACAATCAACAGCCTTTCCTAATGGGTTAAAAGGAGGGTGTGTCGAAGCTTTGGAATGCTTTACCAACAAGGCCAAAATACAAGCCCAAACTCCACGCCCTTCATAGGTAACAACTGCTCTAATCAGACCTGGGAGGGGAAGGTGCTATTTTCAGCTGTGGGTATCGCCCTGCGATGAGCCCTTACTCATCTCCCCACACTCACAATGTGAGCCAATGTTGACTTTAGTCACATTAAACTCTGCTTCTGGGTGACACTGAACACAGGAGAGGAAGTGAGAGCTAGTTGGACAGCCGTTCGTGAAGAAGGAAATCGTACTGAATCGCTTTTCTAAATCCATTGGCTTCAGTAGCTCCTTCTGTCCACACTTTAAATGTCAGTGTCCCTAGGGCTTTATCCCAAGCCCCATCCTCATGTCACTGGGCGGTTCCAGCCCCACTCTGGCTTCCACCTCCATCTGAACTCAGGGACACCTCTCCTGACCAGCCCCCCTTGGGAGATTCTGCCTCCAGCGCCTGTCAGTGTGTGCACACCTGTGGGAGTGTGTTGGGAAGGGAGGAGGAAGGAGGAGATTTGAGTGCCATAGATATTGTGTATATCCCAAGCCTCCCCACCCACATTACCTGTGTTATAGTTAGAAAAATAGTTCTAACTATACATGGAGATACTTCAGCAGGACAAGATGGCATGTCCACTTAAAACACAGCTTCTGACCGGGCGTGGTGGCTCACGCCTGTAATCCCAGCACTCTGAGACGCTAAGGCGGGAGGGTCACTGGAGCCCAGGAGTTTGAGGCTAGCCTGGGCAACATGGAGAAGCTCTGTCTCTAAAAATTTTTTTTTTTTTTAAATTAGCTGGGTGTGGTGGCATGCGCTTGTAGTCCCATTACTCGGGAGGCAGAGGTGGGAGAATCGCTTTAGCGCCGGAGGTCGAGGCTGCACTAAGCCGAGATTACACCACTGCACTCCAGCCTGGGCAACAAAGTGAGATCTTGTCTCAAAAAATTAAAAAACAGGCCGGTGCAGTGGCTTGCACCTGTAATTCCAGCCTCCGTGAGGCCGAGGCGGGCGGACCATTTGAGGTCAGGAGTTTGAGACCAGCCTGGCCAACATGGTGAAACCCCGTTTCTACTAAAAATACAAAAAATTAGCTGGGTGTGGTGGCGTGTACCTGTAAACCCAGCTACTTGGGAGGCTGAGGCAGGAGAATCACTTGAGCCTGGGAGACGGAGCTTGCAGTGAGCTGAGACTGCGCCACCACACTCCAGTCTGGGTGACAGAGTGACACCTGACTCTAAATAAATAAATAAATAAACAAACAAACAAACACAGCTTCGCAGGCATTCTGATGCAGGGGTCTGCACCCTGGCCACCTCACCCTCATTGCACCTCCACTGGGCACCAGGTTCGCACCTCCATGCCTCCTTCCAGAGCCCCTGCCAGCCCAGACCTGAAGTATCCCCACAGGACTCTCCCTGGGTCCCATCAACACCCACCCAGGCACCAGGCCTGGAAGCCCAGGTTTCTGCCTCAGTCTCCCTCCTCTTCCACTTGGTGTCAGAGCCTGGTGTGGGGTCTGTGAATATCCCCCTCTGCCTCAGCCCTCAGGCAGGACTGGCATCCCAGGCCGGGGCCGTGCTGAGCCTCCCTGACCCCCAGTGCGGCTCCTTTTCTTTCCAGAGACAGGAGTCTGGTCCCCCTGGCAAGCCTTCCCTGCCCAGGAAGTGCTGTCCTTGCCTCCTGGCCACTGTCCCTGCCTTCTCTTGACTGTTGGCTTGGGCCTCTCTATGGCTGCAATGCCTCTCCTTCACCTGTGCCCTGGAAGTCCCTCCTCATCCAGATTCACCCTCTTATCATTTGCTCTCACAGCCCAGTTGGTTGATAATGTGCCCATTGTCTAGAACAGCCAAAATTTTAATGGTCACGGATTCACCCCAACTTCAAGTATATGTGTTTGCACAGACTGAGAGCTTAATAAAAGTCTGCTGATGATATTAACTATAGAACCCCACTCTTTTCCTTCTACATTCTACTTCTCTAAAATCAGTGTTTTTGTTTCCTGACATTTAAGAGCAGCAACCACTTGTCAAGGAACCACATTGCCACTTGCCAGCGGTTAATGTCAACCACTGACATTAACGTCACCTCCTTGTTTTCCTATAGCAGAGCCAATGCCTCAATAATAAAGGTTAACAGCAAGAGAACACTTTGATTTTTCTTCAGTTAAAACTAGCTTCAGCCAGGCGTGGGTGGCATGAGCCTGTGGTCCCAGCTACTGGGGAGGCTGAGGTGAGAGGATCACTGGAGCCCAGGAGGTCAAGGCTGTAGCGAGCCATGATTGTGTCACTGCATTCCTGCCTGGGCGACGGAGCGAGATCCTGTCTCTAAAAAAATAAAAATATAAAAAAACCAATTTGATTTAGCATGTAGCTCAATGAATGGATTGGATGTGAGGGGAATAAAAACATGAGAAGAGCTTCTAAAGCCGATAGAAAATGTCAAGTTTGTAAAATTCAGTAATCTCATTTTAAAAAATACTTTTCCAAATATCATCAGACTCACTGGCAGCTGGGGCTGCTGCCGCATCAGGGAGGCTGGCAGGTGCCAGACCAGTGCTCAAGACAGTGCCTTGTCCATGTGCCTCTCAGCCAGGCCTGAGGACCACCAGGGGAGCTGGGAGCTGGGGCCTATCTGCAAAAGCAAGGCTCATCAGGATTGTGAGTTTTTAGCTGGGGGCAGAGCTTGTCTTCCCAAGAGGAGGGCAGAGGCAGGCAGCCCTGGGCAGACATGCTCACCACCATAACTGGCTGCTGAGCTCCACCTCCGGCGCTGGAAGCCCTGGCTGTCTGGCCTCCCTTCCCCCTGGAATAACAGGAAAGGAGGGCTACTACGGGCAGTTCCTCCCTTAGGATGTTAAAAGTCACCAAAGCTTGGCCAGGCGCGGTGGCTCACGCCTGTAATCCCAGCACTTTGGGAGGCCGAGGTGGGTGGATCACGAGGTCAGGAGATCGAGACCATCCTGGCTAACATGGTGAAACCCCGTCTCTACTAAAAACACAAAAAATTAGCCGGGCGTGGTGGCGGGCGCCTGTGGTCTCAGCTACTCAGGGGGCTGAGGAAGGAGAATGGCGTGAACCCGGGAGGCGGAGCTTGCAGTGAGCCGAGATCGCACCACTGCACTCCAGGCTGGGAGACAGAGCGAGACTCCGTCTCAAAAAAAAAAAAAAAAATCACCAAAGCTTAAGCATTTGCATTTCAATAGTCACAACCAACTCCCCGAGGATGCTGATGGCTGCCCTGGCCCTAGACTTGCTCATCCTGCCATACATGCCCATGGTTCTGCTCACCTGGCACAGGCCCAGCTCACAGCAGTCCACTGGAGGCAGGCGGGTGGGTGTGTGGTGTAAATAGCTGACTCCTCAGCCTCTTCCTTACTTCAAATAGTTCCCCCCTCAACAATGACTGAGGTTATCACACATTTCCTAATAACCACTGCTGGTGGAAGACTCGCGAGAACTGAGACACTCTCTCTCGGCACCCCATCACACCCGCAGCCGGCAGAACACTGCCCCCCAAGTACCTCAGGGCAGCACTGCCCACGTGGCAATGTGTGACCTCACAATGCTCACCGGACAAGCAGCCCCGACCACTTCCTGCCAGGGTCCCGACTTAGCAGGGATTTCCCCCAGCATAGCAGCTAGTAAAGAGGCTATTTGGGATTTAAAAAAAAAATGCCATTCTTGACTGGGCATGGTGACTTACAACTGGAATCCCGGAACTTTGGGAGGCCGAGGTGGTGGTGGATTGCTTGAGCCCAGGAATTCAAGACCAGCCTGGGCAACATGGCGAAGTCTCACATCTCTACAGAAAATACAAAAATTAGCTGGCTGTGGTGGCGCGTGCCTGTGGTCCCAGCTACTCGGTGGGCTGAGGTGGGAGGATCACTCGAGCCCAGGAGGTGGAGGCTGCAGTGAGCTGAAGTTGCATCACTGTACTCCAGCCTGGGGGACAGAGCGAGAGACCCTGTCACAAAACAAAAACAAAAATAAAAATAAAAACCTGGAAACCAAAAACCAAATTTTCCTCTTTATCCCTGAAGAGCATGACCTTAATGAGAAGTTAGTGTCCCTCCTGACAAAGACAGGCCGTTCTGTAGCTGAGCCAGAGAGTGACCCCGATTTTCCAGAAAAGGGTGTCAGGCTAGGATCCACAGCACGGTTCTGAGGATGCTCCCCTGCAAGGAATGCCTCCTTGGTGATTCTACAGTGAGTGTGCCCCAGGTTTCCCAGAAATTCACATGGTATATTAATAGACAGATTCTAGGGGCCTGAAATTTTTATTTCTTCTCAAGTAATTTCATACCTTTTCAGTAAAGAAACTGTCTTGAGTGGAATTTAATGCATACACCTTGGTAGGACCTCAAATCAGGAGAAAATGCTACATTGGGGTCTGAGTTTTGGTTTGGGAAAACGAGGAGGTGGTATAGACATGGCAACAATCAGAACTGAGCTCTCCTATCTTTCAGGTGGGCCAAACACATATAAATGCAGGCGCGTGTCTGGAACCTCCAGCAAATGGGTTCTAGCCTCCTGTAGACTCATCCTCTCTCTGAGAGCCCAATGGGGAAACCTGTTTTTCTGAACGATGCTATATTGAAGTTGCTCATTGAAAATATTTTTGTAGTACAAAGACTATCATAAAGAAAAAACAAAACAACCCAAAGCCCTTGGTAAAAGGTAAAACACAAAAGCTGCTAAGACCTTTAAAATCTGCACCATTCTAGTCTCAAACGAGCGAAAATGAAATGCCACTGCTTGCTCTCTGACAATGCTCCTGAAGGCTGTCCCCATCCGGGGCTCTGCAGGTTTCTTTCAGGCACACCTGTGTCTGAGGCATGTTATTGACACGTCACGAGAAAAGACACTTTGGGAGATGCTGCACATGGAAAAATGGCAAGTGTTCACTTCAAATTTATGTTCCACAGTCAGTGAGAACAGGGTGGGGGATTCACGCATCGGCTTGGTTTGCTGTCAAATCTGACCCTAGGCACGTGCAGACTGAGGTTCCTCTTCTCACAGCCAGAGTCTGTGCGCCTCACGCCCCCATGCAGCTCATACCAGTGAGGACAGGCAGACTCAACTCAGGTGTGTCCTTTTGCAAAGAGGGTGTGCAGATTCGTTTTATAAATTTGCCCATGGTGGTTCTGTACTGGGATTACTCGCAAGATGCAATTTTCTCATCATGTTAATTCGATGTCGTCCCAGGTGTGTGGGAAGATCCTGCATGTCCCTGATGCCTGGGATGCTGGCCTGGGATGCTGGCTGCTGCACCCTGTCCTGTAAGCCTGGCAGCTGGTGCTCCTGTGCCTTTTTCATGCTATGCTGGGACTCGTGGAGGGGACTGGGCTGCACAGTGGACACTGAAGGTGGGAGCTTATCTGGCATCTGCAGCAAGAAGAGGGTTTGGTCTTCCCAATGAGACATTCCACATCATTCTGTTTTTCACAACTGCTGGCCATCCCCCCTGAAATCACTGTGCCCAGAGACACTGCTGGGCTGGGCTTCCGGGTGCCACCTCCCTATACACACACTCCCTATACTCAGGGGTGGCCGAGTAGAAATGTCCACAGGCTGCAGGATGGAAGAGCCTTCAGTGTTTTCGTGCTGACATAAACACTTGTCACTTTACGTCATGCTTAACATGGAGGCTGGAAAATGGCAATGCAGATGGCTGCCTGGCCCCGCACACAGACCCGGCCCCACGGCCTGCGTCTCCCACAGCCCTGCCCTGGCAGGAAGTGGGTGGTCAGTCTCAGAGGAGATACAAAGGCAAGGCCTTCTCTCAACCCCCTTTAGAAGAGACCCTTCAGCAGGAAGTAGAACAAGCGAGAGGGGAGCATCCAGAGCCAGTCAGGGAGCAGCACCTGCACGCCACACGGGTAGGAAGCTTCTCCCACAGGGAGGTATGCATCGTAAGCAGGGACCACAAAAGGATGTTAAAAACCCCAGCTTCCCTGGCACAGAAAAGCATGTGAGTATTCAGAGATGCATCTCCAATGCAACGTTAATCCTGCGCCCAGCCTCTTCTCTGCAAACAGCCAGGTTTGCTGGGCGCCCACCTTCAATGATCAGCTTGGGTGGGTTTTCAATACCACAAGGCTCACCTGGGCAATACTACTGTCCTCAATGCCTCACCTTGGGGAACTCTGCAAATTAACCCTGAACCCCAACCTGTGCTTGGAAAGTGCTGCCATTCTTCCAAAACGGATGCTGACAGGAGAATACAAAATAAGAAAGGTGATCAGAAACCAAATCACAAAAGCAGTGACCCCAAGAGCCCGTGTTTAAAATTCAGGTTTTGTTCTCATCATACATGTCCAAAGAAGGTTCGATTGTGGAGAACTCGCTTTCATACATCAGACTCCGAGGGGACAAGGAGTTGCGATGAAAAAAGTGACCACCTGGAAAAGGAAAAAGAAAAAGAGACTTAATAGGTCACCAGGCCTATGTTTCTCACACGGCTTGGAGGAAACAATGCAGGTTATCTTTGAAGCATGACATTTTCTTAACTGTCCTTCATGTGGGGCTCTCATTAGAGAAATACAAAGAGTGCGGGCATCCTTCAATTCAAGCTTTAAGCATCTAAGTTCCAATCTTCGGATCCCCAAGAGACTAACTACTGGAGCTGCGCAAAGCAAAAGCTGCCTGGTGCTCTTAAAAGGTTCCACTTAGAAATGTGAAGACTTTTTCCTGGGCACACCATCTTATGGAGGACTGCCCCCAGCCCTCTCATCTGAGCACCTGTTCCGGTTTGGTTCTGGGGATGGGCACGGAGCCCCCTCATCAGCTGGGCAGACTTGGGGTGTGACTTGGAGGCTCTGATTATATATATTTTGAGACGGAGTTTTGCTCTTGTTGCCCAGGCTGGAGTGCAGTAGTGTGATCTCGGCTCACTGCAACCTAATATGCCTATGTTGATCCTTCTGAATTTTTTCAGTCTTAGATTTTATCTACTGAATTCCCACTGTGGAAGATGAGGATTTTCTTCTAACCGCCCCCCTCCCTCCGCTCCGCCATTGCACATACTTTCCATTGCCCCAATATAATTATATTTTGATTTTAAAATTCCATATTTATGTTATTTGACTATTTGTGCTACTCAAAGTTAAGCCATGCTTACATTTCCTTTTCTTTTCTTTTTTTTTTTTTTTTTTGAGACGGAGTCTTGCTCTGTTGCCCAGGCTGGAGTGCAGTGGCCGGATCTCAGTTCACTGCAAGCTCCGCCTCCCGGGTTCCCGCCATTCTCCTGCCTCAGCCTCCTGAGTAGCTGGGACTACAGGCGCCCACCACCTCGCCCGGCTAGCTTTTTGTATTTTTTAGTAGAGACGGGGTTTCACCGTGTTAGCCAGGATGGTCTCGATCTCCTGACCTCGTGATCCGCCCGTCTCGGCCTCCCAAAGTGCTGGGATTACAGGCTTGAGCCACCGCGCCCGGCCCACATTTCTTTTTCTATAAAACTGTTTTTAAGCTTTACTGGGGTATAACTGACATATAATGAAAAGCACATGTTTAAAGGACATAATTTGGTGAGCTCTGACAGCTGTATACGCCAGTGACACTGACACCAGAATCAAGATAACGAACATATCCACCACCCCAAAGTTTCCTGGTGCCTCTCAATCCCTTCCCTGTCTTTCTACCCTACTCCTATTGCCAGGGAAACATAGATTAGTTTGCATCTTTCTAGAATTTTATGTAAGTGGAATCGTATAGTATAAACTGGCTCTTACAAATAAAGTTGCTATGAACATCTGTGCACATACATTGTGTGAACATATGCTTTCATGTCTCCTAGACTTGTAAATACTCAGAAGTGAAATGACTGTAAAAAAATGAACTTTTTCAGAAACTGCCAGGCTGTTCTAAGATGGTCCTGGCCGGGTGTGGTGGCTCACACCTGTAATCCCAGCACTTTGGGAGGCCAAGGTGGGTGGATCATTTGAGGTCAGAAGTTTGAGACCAGCTTAACCTACGTAGTGAAACCTTGTCTCTACTAAGATACAAAAATTAGCCGAGCATGGTGGCAGGCACTTGTAGTCCTAGTTACTTGGGAGGCTGAGCCAGGAGAATCCCTTGAACCCAGGAGGCAGAGGTTGCAGTAAGCCAAGATCACGCCACATGACTGTAATCCCAGCACTTTGGGAGGCCAAGGCAGGCGGATCACGAGATCAGGAGTTCACGACCAGCCTGGCCAACATGGTGAAACCCCGTCTCTACTAAAAATACAAAAAATTAGCCGGGCATGGTGGTGGCAGGCACCTATAATCCAGCTACTCGGGAGGCTGAGGCAGGAGAATCACTTGAATCTAGGAGGTGGAGCTTGCAGTGAGCAGAGATTGCACTGCTGCACTCCAGCCTGTGCAACAGAGTGAGACTCCATCTCAAAAAAAAAAAAAAAAAGAAAGAAAGAAAGAAAAAAAAAAAGATGGCCCTACCAGCAGCATATAGTAGTCCCAGCTCCTTTTCATACTCACAAACACTTCATATGGTCAGTCTTGGAAAAGCATAGGCATTCTAGCAGGAGTGTAGTAGTTTCTCATTGTGGTTTTAATTTGCATTTCCCTGATGACTAATAATATTGAGCATCTTTTCATGGGCTTATTAGCCAACTGTATATCTTCTTTTGTGAAGTGTTTTGTTCAAATCTTTAGCCCATTAAAAAAATTGGGCTTTTTAAAAAAATTTCTTAAAAAATTTTTTTTTGAGACAGAGTCTTGCTCTGTTGCCCAGGCTGGAGTGCAATGGTGCTGTCTCGGCTCACTGCAATCTCCGCCTCCTGGGTTCAAGAGATTCTTGTGCCTCAGCCTCCTATGTAACTGAGATGACAGGCATGGGCCACAATGCCCAGCTAATTTTTGTATTTTTAATAGAGATGGGGTTTTACCACATTGGCCAGGCTGGTCTCGAACTCCTGAGCTCAAGCGATCTGCGTCAGCCTCCCAAAGTGCTGAGATTATAGGCACAAACCACCATGCCCAGCTTGGGCTGTCTTCATATGATCAAGTATAAGGGTTTAAAAACAATTCCAGGCCGGCACGGTGGCTCATGCTTGTAATCCCAGCACTCTGGGAGGCCGAGGCAGATCGCGTGAGCTCAGGAGTTCAAGACTAGCCTAGGCAATGCGGCGAAACCCCATCTCTACTAAAAATACAAAAAGTAGCCAGGTGTGGTGGTGAGCACCTGTAGTCCCAGCTACTTGGGAGGCAGAGATGGGAGGATCGCTTGAGTCTGGGAAGCAGAGGCTGCAGTGAGCCGAGACTGCACTACTGCCCTCCAGCCTGTGCTTCAGAGCGAGACCCTGTCTCAAAAAAAAAAATAAAAAAAATGCTCGATACAAGTCTTGCCAGACATACATTTTGCAAATATTTCCTCCTAGTCTGTGGCTTGCCTTTCCATTTTTATAACAATATCTTTTGAAGATTAAAAGTTTCAAATTTTGGTAAGATCAAATTTATTGTTTTTTTCCTGTTACAGTTTGTGCTTTTTGTGTCAGATTTAAGAATCCCAAGGTCACTAAGATTTTCTCCTACATGTTCATCTAGAAGCTTTACAGTTTTAGTTCTTACACTTAGATGGTCCACTTCAAGTAAATCTTTGAAAATGGTAGAAAATAAGAGTTGGAGTTCATTTTATGTATTTATTTATTTTGCATATGGATATCCAATTGTTCAGTTGTTGATTGTTTAAAAGATTATCCTTTCCCCCACTGAACTGTCTTGGCACCTTTACGGAAAATCTATTGATTGTAAATGTGTGGGTCTACTTCTGGGCACTATTCTGTTCCAGCAATCCATTTGTCTGTCTTTGTGCTGTTAAATTGCTAAACTGCTTCCTTACATATTTTAAGTTCAGCCTAAAGGTTTCTCCATACACAGTGAACTGTCACCTAACTGGACGTGTGACAGACTGTAACCGACTCCTGTACCAAGGAGCTGAGTCTCAGCCAATCCCAGCAGCTGAGTCTCAGCCAATCCCAACGGCTGAGTTTCGGCCAATCACAGGCGGCCAACAGTGCAAACCAGGTTCAGTGAGGCAAAGGCCTAGCTTCACCTATCCAGCTGTTTCTGTACCTCACCTCCCTTTTTCTGTCCATAAATCTGACCACAGTGCAGCCCTAGAGTTGCTCTGAACCTTTTTCGGTCCTGGGGGCTGCCCAATTCTTCAATCACTCTTGCTCAATTAAACTGTTAAATTTAGTTTCTCTAAAGTTTTTCTTTTAACAACACTAACACCATATTGTCTTGATTACTGTAGCTTTACAAGTCTTGAAATTAGGATTAGAGATACTGGAACTTGATGCGCATGGAGGTTTGCACCTATAATCTCAGCAGATTACTCAACAGACGAGTATTAAATGAAAACATTTCAGTGCTAGCTCATGAGCGGCAGGGCAATCTCTGTTTTCTTAACTTTTCTATGTTAAAAGTCTTCTGCATTTAAAAAACTGGCATGAAGTCAGGCTTGAAGGTCAGTATCTGCAATCCCAGCTACTAGGGAGGCTGAGGTGGGAGGATCGCTTGAGCCCGGGAGTTCAAGTCCAGCCTGGGCAACACAGTGAGACCCCGTCCCTAAACAATTTTCTTAAATAAATAAAAATTAAATACAGGCTGGTCATAGTGGCTCATGCCTGTAATCCCAGCACTTTGGGAGGCCGAGGTGGGTGGATCACCTGAGGTCAGTAGTTCAAGACCAGCTTGGCCACCATGGTGAAACCCCATCTCTACTAAAAATAGAAAAATTAGCCAGGCGTGGTGGTGGGTGCCTGCAATCCCAGCTACACAGGAGGCTGAGGCAGGAGAATTACTTAAACCTGGGAGGTGGAGGTTTCAGTGAGCCAAGATCAAGCCACTCCAGCCTGGGTGACAGAGTGAGACTATCTAAAAAAAAAAAAAAAAGAAAAGAAAATTAAATATAAATAAATAAAAATTTTAAAATGGGATCAAAGATGCTTGTTATCTATACACAGTAGCCCTCTAAGAGCAAGGTCCCACATAAAATATGAGCTATTTCACTTCTGAAAAAGGATCCTCAGCCCCCAGAAGTATCAGCACGATCCAACAGTGCTAAGGGAGGAAGATGAAAAACAGAGCCGATGACAGGGGGGTTTCCTGCTCTTCAGGATGAATTAAGGCTATCTGCGATATTGCAAAATGTACATTTGGTTTTTATCCGGGCTTCCTGGTCTACAACTCCTAGAATCCTTAGAATCTCCACACTGGTGTCTTTCTTACGCTAAAGACGTGGGTGAAGGCGGGCAGCCCCCAGGTAGCTCCAGGATGGGGCTGGTCACCAGAAAGACCAAGGCAGGACCAGAGGCCTGGGACTTTCAGCCTCACCCCCCAGCCTCCAGGGAGGGGAGAGGGGCTGAAGGTTAAGTTGATCACCCATGGCCAGTGATTTAACCAGCCATGCCCATGTAATGAAGCCTCCATAAAAACCCAAAAGACTGGGTTTGGGATACTTCAGGGATAGCTAAACACGTAGAGGTGCCGGTAGGGGAGGGCACTGAACTCCAAGCTGCTTCTCACATGCCTTGCCCTACCCATCTGTCAACCAAAAAGTGAAATAACAGGCATCGGAACTAGAGAACCATGGCTGGGTTTCTTTTTATCTATCTATCTATCTATCTATCTATCTATCTATCTATCTATCTATCTCTCTCTCTCTATCTATCTATCTATCTATCTATCTATCTATCTATCTATCTATCTATCTATCTATCTATCTTTTTGAGGTGCTGTCACTCTGTTGCCCAAGCTGGAGTGTGCAGTGGTGCGATCCTAACTCACTGCAGCTTCAACCTCCTGGACTCAAGCAATTCTCCTGCCTCAGCCTTCCCAGAAATTGGGACTACAGGTACGTACCACCAAGTCTGGCTAATTTTTAAATTTTTCTTTTGTAGAGCCAGGGTCTTGTTAGGTTGACCAGGCTGGTTTCAAAGCCCTGGCCTTAAGCCATCCTCCCACCTTGGCCTCCTAAAGTGCTCCGATTACCTATGTGAGTCACTACACATGGCTGGATTTATTCTGAGCATAATTTGAAGACTTAGGCCCAGGAACACAGACTCCATATAGATGGAGAATGTGCCTCAAAGGAGGCTGCATGAGGCACAGTAGATATACACTCTCCAACAAGGGGATGCACGTGGCACGGAAAGAGGGAGCAGAAGAGGTGAGGCAGGGAAGCAGCTTTCCATTCTTGTGGTTCTGATTGGTGCTCAGTGACGCTACCCGTACCATAAGGTAAACGTGCACTTGTGTGGGGTGGGAGAAAGGCTCGGCAACTTACGGTCTGGTAGGGGTTGACCAATTCCATCCTGTCCTTGTTCTACCTCTGATAAATGGGTTTACAACTAGTGCCTGTCAGTGAACTACTTAAACTCCTCATACAGGCAAGAGGTCAGCTTTATTTATAAGCCTAGGATTTATTATTCATGTGCCCGACTACAGCCATCGGGGCCACTGTTAAAATTCTCTTTTTTTTTTTTGAGACGGAGTCTCGCTCTGTCGCCCGGGCTGGAGTGCAGTGGCCGGATCTCAGCTCACTGCAAGCTCCGCCTCTCGGGTTTACGCCATTCTCCTGCCTCAGCCTCCCGAGTAGCTGGGACTACAGGCGCCCGCCACCTCGCCTGGCTAGTTTTTTGTATTTTTTAGTAGAGACGGGGTTTCACCGTGTTAGCCAGGATGGTCTCGATCTCCTGACCTCGTGATCCACCCATCTCGGCCTCCCAAAGTGCTGGGATTACAGGCTTGAGCCACCGCGCCCGGCCTAAAATTCTCTTTTTAATTTTCCTTTTTCTGACACATCCTTCATCTCTATCCTTTGCAATATGCTTCATAATAAATCTCAGGCCGGGTGTGGTGGTTCACACCTGTAATCCCAGCACTTTGGGAGGCCAAGGCAGGCGGATGGCCTGAGGTCAGGAGTTTGAGACCAGTCTGGCCAACATGGTGAAACCCTGTCTCTATTAAAAATACAAAAAAATTAGCCGGGTGTGGTGGCAGGTGCCTGTAATCCCAGCTACTTGGGAGGCTGAGGCGGGGGAATTACTTGAACCAGGGAGGTGGAGGTTGTAGTGAGCCGAGATCGCGCCATTGCACTCCAGCCTGGGCGACAGAGCGAGACTCCATCTCAAAAAAAATCAAATAAATAAATAAATAAAAATCTCAAGAGTTGTGTGAGCTGCTGTAGCAAATTAATCAGACCTGAGGAGGGGTGGTGGGCCCCTGACTCATAGCCAGTTGGTCAGAAGCATGGGTAGAACACTTGGCTTGCCCTGGGCACTGGAAGTGGGGACAGTCTTGGGGGACTGAGCCCTCACTCTGGGGGACCGGATGCCACTTCTAGGTAGACAGCATTGGAGCGGGATTGAGGGTCACCCAGTTGGCATCTGCTGCAGAACTGCTTTGCTTACTTTGCATATGGGCCCCCTTGCCCCACTCAACACTGCCCCCACCACTGACTTTTGGTCACGGAAGTCTTCTGTGTTGATTGTTATGGGGTGAGAACAGAGCAAAAACGGTTTCCTTTTTCTAGTCACCGTCAGAAGTGGAAATGACCTAATCTTTTTTGTCAGGGTAGTGATCAGCTGATACCAAATCTTTGGCAATAAGAAAATGGGTCAGAACTTGAGTCAGTAATCTACACCAGTTAACCAGTTTTCTTGAGAAAAATACAATGCAAAGAGAGGAACACACAAGCAGCTGAATTTCAAAGAACGGTATGATTCTGGCTTTGCCAAGAAAGCACACATATTTTTTGACACCTGGAAATGCACTGGATGTGTACTGGTCAACTAATTATTATCTTTGCTATTGCTACATAATGTTATTAAGTAAACTCTTAATTGAGGTATAACCTACATACAGATATGTGCACAAATCTTAAGTATCCAGTTCAATGAATTTCCACAAAGAGAATACACCCATGAAATAATCACGGGATCAAGAATAGAATACTACCAGCATCCCACAAGTCCCTCCAGTGACCACCCAATCACTATGCCTTCTCTCCCCCACCAAAGGAAATCATAATCCAGACTTCTTGCACATAGTTTAGCTTTGTCTTTTTTTTTTTTTTTTTTTTTTTGAGACAGAGTCTCGCTCTGTTGCCCAGGCTGGAGTGCAGTGGCACAATCTCGGCTCACTGCAAGTTCCACCTCCCGAGTTCAAGCAATTCTCCCGCCTAAGCCTCCCGAGTAGCTGGGACAACAGGCGCCCGCCACCACGCCTGGCCAATTTTTTTGTGTGTATTTTTAGTAGAGATGGGGTTTCACCATGTTAACCAGGATGGTCTCGATCTCCTGACCTCGTGATCCACCCACCTCGGCCTCCCAAAGTGCTGGGATTACAAGCATGAGTCACCACACCCAGCCTAGCTTTGTCTATTTTTAATTTTATATAAATGGAAACAGGGAATATATTCTTTTGTGTCTAGATTCTGTCAGACACACAAATGTCTGACATTTATGTTGCAACATCCATCCGCCTCATGGAATATACCAACAGTTCCTTCATTTTCACCACTGCATCATGTTCCACTGTCTGACCACCACAAAATTTACTCATCTCATCTTTATGGACAGGCATTTGCATTGTCTCCTCTGAGGGCTTTCTGAATCTTGCTGTTAGGAACACTCATTTCTGTATCTTTTGTACACACGGACATGCAGTTCCCTGGGATGATGCCTAGGAGTGGGACTGCCGGGTCTCAGGGCGTGCACATTTTCAGCGTCAGCAGACACTGATGGTGTTCCAAAGCGGCTGCATCCACTTTGACTCCCAGTGGTAAATGAGAATTCCAGTGGCTCTCTTTCTGTGCCAATAATGGATATTTTCGGTTTTTTTTTTTCATTTTAGCATTCCAGCAGGTATATAAACGGCATTTCACTATGTTTCAATGTATATTCGCCCAATGACCAAAAAGGATGAACACTTTTCATACATTTGCAGGCTGTTTGTATATCTGGTTTGCTCTGAAATGTCTCTATTTCTTTCGCTCATTTTCCCATCAGGTTGTCAGTCTTCTTCTCCTTTATTGTGACTATGAGTCCTCTGTGAGTTAAAAGCATTGCAGGTATCTTCTTCCAAAACTGTATTTTGATGAGCAAAATTTCTTAATTTTAGTGTGCAACAAATTATCTAACTTGTATTTTATGGTTAGGGCTTTTTGAGTCCAGTTTAAGAAGTCTCTGCCTATCCAAAGGTTTTGATGACATTTTATCTTATTTTTTAGAAGCTTCATGGTTTTAACTTTTGCGTTTAGGTCTATCATACATTTCAAGTCAATTTTTCAGTATAGTGTGAGGTAGGAATTAAGATTCATTTCTTTCTTTATAAATATTTAGTGGAGCCAGCACCATCTTGAAAAGACCATTCTTATCCCACTGCTCATGCAATGCCACTTCCATCATGAGCCAAGTGTCTGTACGTGCATGGCTGTTTCAGAACTCTATTTTGTTCTGCTATCTGTCCATCCTTGCGTCAATACCTTACTGTTTTGATTACTGTGGCTTTATCAAAAGTCTTGATTTCTAGTTTCTAAGTCCTTTTGCTTTACTATTCTTCAAAATGTTCTTGTTATTCTTAGCTCTTTCCATTTCCACATAAATTCTAGGATCAGGCTGGGCATGGAGGCTCACACCTGTAGTCTCAACACTTTAGGAGGCCAAGGCAGGAGGACTGCTTGAGCCCAGGAGTTTGAGACCAGCCTGGGCAACATGGCAAAATCCCATCTCTACAAAAAATACAAAAATTAGCTAGGCATGGTGGAGCATGCCTGTAGTCCCAGCTATTCAGGAGGCTGAGGTGGGAGGATCACCTGAGCCTGGGAGGTCATGGCTGCAGTGAGCCATGATTGTGCCACTGCACTCCAGCCTGGGTGACAGAGTGAGACCTCTGTCTCAAAAAAAAAAAAAAAAAAAAAAAAAAATCTAGAATCAATTGGTCAAGTTTCAATACACACCCACCCACACCCACCCACTGGGATCTGACTGAAATCACAGTAAGTCTATAAGTCACTGTGGAGAGAGCTAACACCTTCATAGTATCGTGTCACTCATTCCATCAACCTGTTATATTCATTTAGGCCATCTGTAATTTCTGTCAATAACACATAATCATTCTCTGTATAAAAGCCTTGCATATCTTCTCTTAGATACATTCCTCAGTATGATGTTTTTTGATGCTTTTGTAAATGTTATCTTATTGAAAATTTCATTTTATTTATTTATCTTTTATTCATTTATTTTTGAGATGGAGTTTTGCTCTTGTTGCCCAGGCTGGAGTGCAATGGCATGATCTCAGCTCACTGCAACCTCCACCTCCTGGGTTCAAGCGATTCTCCTGCCTTGGCCTCCCGAGTAGCTGGGATTACAGGCATCTGCCACCACACCCGGCTATTTTTTGTATTTTTAATGGAGATGAGGTTACACCATGTTGGTCAGGCTGATCTTGAACTCCTGACCTCGTGATCTGCCCACCTCAGCCTCCCAAAGTGCTGGGATTACAGGTGTGAGCCACTGCACCTGGCCAAAAATTTCATTTTAAATTGCTTATTGTTAGTCTATAGAAATATAATCGATCCTGTTAAATTTACTTATTCGGCCGGGCGCGGTGGCTCAAGCCTGTAATCCCAGCACTTTGGGAGGCCGAGACGGGTGGATCACGAGGTCAGGAGATCGAGACCATCCTGGCTAATACAGTGAAACCCCGTCTCTACTAAAAAATACAAAAAACTAGCCAGGCGAGGTGGCGGGTGCCTGTAGTCCCAGCTACTGGGAAGGCTGAGGCAGGAGAATGGCATGAACCCGGGAGGCGGAGCTTGCAGTGAGCTGAGATCCGACCACTGCACTCCAGCCTGGGCGACAGAGTGAGACTCCGTCTCAAAAATAAATAAATAAATTAATTAATTAAAATAAAATAAAAAATTTACTTATTCATTTTAAGAGCAGATTTGTAGAATATACTGAATTTTCCACATATAATCATTTTCTCTGTGAAGAGTGACAGTTTCATTCTCCCTTTCTAATCCTTACACATTTTCTTTCTTTTTCTTGCCATATGGTAATATTAGGCTAACACTGTCAATATAATGTTGAAAGAGAGAATGACAGCGGATAACCTTATTTACGATCTTAGGGAAAAAGTTTTTAATATTTCACTGTTAAGTATACAGTTTGCTGTAGTTTTGAAAATATCCAGTATTGGCCAGGTGTGGTGGCTCACACCTATAATCCCAGCACTTTGGGAAGCCAAGGCGGGTGGAACACAAGGTCAAGAGATGGAGACCATCCTGGCTAACATGGTGAAACCCCGTCTCTACTAAAAATACAAAAATTAGCCAGGCGTGGTGGTGGA
The DNA here is from genome assembly GCF_002776525.5 of Piliocolobus tephrosceles. NCBI lineage: Eukaryota > Metazoa > Chordata > Mammalia > Primates > Cercopithecidae > Piliocolobus > Piliocolobus tephrosceles. The sequence continues at coordinate 110,918,946 of NC_045437.1, read as the reverse complement.
TGCCTGTAATCTCAGCTACTCAGGAGGCTGAGGCTGGAGAATCACTTGAACCTGGGAAGCAGAGGTTGCAGTGAGCCAGGATTACGCCACCGCACTCTAGCCTGAAATGGAGTGAGACTCTGTCTCAAAAAAGAAAAAAAAAGAAAAGAAAATATCCATTATTAGATTAAGGAAGTACTCTGTTTTTCCTAGTTTGCTAAAAGTTATTTTCTTTTAAAATCAAGAACGGAGGCTGGGCGCGGTGGCTCATGCCTGTAATCCCAGCACTTTGGGAGGCCAAGATGGGTGGATCACTTAAGGCCAGGAGTTCAACACCAGCCTGGCCAACATAACAAAACCCTGTCTCTTCTCAAATTACAAAAAAAATTAGCTGGGCATGATGGTGCATGACTGTAGTTTCAGCTACTGGGGAGGCTGAGGCGCGAGAACCCGGGAGGCAGAGGTTGCAGTGAGCCGAGATTGCACCACTGCACTCCAGCCTGGGCCACAGACCAAACCTCTGTCTCCAAAAAAAAAAAAAAAAAAAAAAAAAAATCAAGAATAGGTGTTGAATTTTATCAAACCCTTTTTTTGTACCTATTAAGATAAACACATGGCAACCCCACGACTGACGGCCACTTCGATGATGTCCACGCAAAGCTGGACGACCGTGACAGAGTGTTTCCCACCAGAGGTCCTGCACATCTGAACTGGGACTGTAATGCTGACAGCGCCACAGTGTGGGGTGCCAGAAAGTGTCAAAATCAATCACAGAAAGTCCATTTTGTTTACCTATTGTATCAAAGGGGAGTCTAGGGACAATGGTAGTATTTGTTCTTAATTAGCTGTGAAAACATGTTGCAGTTCTGCACATTTTCTGTGTTCTTTTTTTTTCTTTGAGACGGAATCTCGCTCTGTCGCCCAGGCTGGCGTTCAGTGGCAAGATTGCAGCTGGCTGCAAGCTCCGCCTCCCAGGTTCACCCACCATTCTCCTGCCTCAGCTTCCCGAGTAGCTGGGACTACAGGTGCCTGCCACCACGCCCGGCTACTTTTTGTACTTTTAGTAGAGATGGGTTTCACTGTGTTAGCCAGGATGGTCTCGATCTCCTGACCTTGTGATCTGCCCACCTTGGCCTCCCAAAGTGCTGGGATTACAGGCATGAGCCACCATGCCTGGCCTTCTGTGTTCTTTTGTGTGTGTGTTTTAAGTGTAACTTTTTTTTTCTTTTTGGTTGGAAGTAACAGATTTTAATGAATCACTGTTTAAACAGGCCAGGCCAGGTGCAGTGGCTCATGCCTGTAATCCCAGCACTTTGGGAGGCTGAGGTGGGTGGATCATTTGAGGTCAGGACTTCGGGACCAGCCTGGCCAAAATGGTAAAACCTCATCTCTACTAAAATACAAAAAATGAGCCGGGCATGGTGGTGTGCACCTGTAATCCCAATCCCAGCTACTTGGGAGGCTGAGGCAGGAGAATTGCTTGAACCTGGGAGGCGGAGGTTGCAGTGAGCTGAGATCGTGCCACTGCACTCCAGCCTAGGCGACAGAGCCAGACTCTGTCTTAAAACAAACAAACAAACAAACAAAAAAAACTACAGTACAAAGACTTTGTAAATGTGATTCAGGCCCCCCAGCACCCTCGTGACTGTAGAACACCTTCAACACTCAGCTGTCCCAACCAGTGCCAACCTGTGAACTTCCCACCATATCCCAGATCTGCTATTCCCCAAACCATTTCCCAGTTTCCTTTCAGTCATCTTTCCGAAGGAGCCAAGACAATAGGGGCCTGCCGTGTAGTAAATTTCTTTATTATTTTCAGCCTTTAAAATGTAATTTCTGTCTCTTGCAATAAATTTGTTTCCTTTCCTTTGTTTCACTTTATTTACATTTTCAGGTATTTAGCTCTCCTTTTATACCATTAAAAAAATTTAAAGTTACCTGTTATAGGGTGTTGCTTCAGAAGCAAAGAGCAAAATTTTATTGTTGTACCAATTCTAATTGTAATTTTAAGTTCCATGTGTTTAATCATTGTCTCTTCATTTTAAGACTTTTAATACAAATGTCTTTTTTTTTGAGATGGAGTCTCGCTCTGTAGCCTAGGCTGGAGTGCAGTGACGCAATCTCAGCTCACTGAAACCTCCGCCTCCCAGGTTCAAGCGATTCTCCTCCCTCGGCCTCCCAAGTAGCTGGGACTACAGACATGCGCCACCACGCCCCCGCTAATTTTTCTGTATTTTTAGTAGAGACGGGGTTTCACCATGTTGGTCAAGCTAGTCTCAAACTCCTGACCTCAAATGATCTGCCGGCCTCAGCCTTCCAAAGTGCTGGGATTACAAGTGTGAGCCACCATGCCCGGCCTTAGCTAATATTTTCTTAAAACATTTACATCTGTTTGGGAGGCCGAGATGGATGGATCACCTGAGGTCAGGAGTTCCAGACCAGCCTGGCCAACATGGTGAAACCCTGTCTCTACTAAAAATACAAAAATTAGCCAGGTGTGGTGGCAGGTGCCTGTAATCCCAGCTACTCAGGAGGCTGAGGCAGGAGAATCACTTGAACCTGGGAGGCGAAGATTGCAGTGAGCTGAGATTGTGCTACTGCACTCCAGCCTGGGCGACAGAGCAAGACTTGATCTCGAAAACACAGAAAAAATTTACATCTGTATTTACAAAAGAAATTAACCTGTAATTTTCTTTCTTGTAATGCCTTTGTAATGATTTGCTATCAAATCAAATTAACAGGTTTCTGCCGGTCAAGAAAGAAGACCTAAATGACCATTATCAGAAATGAAAAAGAGACATCACTGCAAAGCCTACGGACATTAAACATAATCATAAGGTACAAAGACACAGAGTGTAGAGGAGCGATTACTGGGGGTTCTTCAATGGGCACAGAGTTTCAGATTTACAAGATGTACAGAAGGACTTGGGAAGTTTTCCTCTTTTTCTAGTCTCAGGACAAATTTGTGGAAGACTGGTGCTACTTTTTCCCTTAAAAATTATAAAGAATTCACCAATGAAATCATCTAGGCCTAGAGTTTTTCTCTGAGGAAGTATTTAAACTGTGGATTCAATTTATTACCTAGACGTACGAGAATTTGAGTTCCTATTTCTTCCTGCATCAATTTTGGTACTTTGTATTTTTGAAAATCGTCATTTTCAGAATTTACTAACAACGTTCTCATAACCCCATTTGTGTGTGCATGTGTGTGGCAAAAAGCATATAAAATTTGCCATCTCAACCATTCTAATTATTTGTTTTGGTTTTTGTCCATTGAAGCATTTTACTTTTTAATGTAATTTAAAACCTTTTTGATCTCCTCTGTTGCCCAGGCTGGAGTGCAGTGGTGCAATCATGGCTCACTGCAGTCTTGACTTCCTGGGCTCAGGTGATTCTCCTGCCTCAGCCTCCCGAGTAGCTGAAACCACAGGCATGCTCCACCATGCCGGGCTACTTTTTTCTATTTTTTGTAGAGAGGGAGTTTCACCATGTTGCCCTGACTGGTCTCGAACTCTTAGGCTCAAGCGATTCACCTAGGAGGCATTTTAATTTTAAGTATGTATTACATTGCTAGATAAAGAATCCCAGAATTTTCCCACCTGTGTGTTTTTGTCTTGCTTCTTCATGGTCCATGTTGCCAGCTGAGGTTGTTAGTAAAATGAATCCAAAGTGTCAGAATGGGAGCAGATTGTTCTGCCATTTTTTCTAGATCTTTGAGCTGTACATCAAAGTTGGGGCTGACTACTGAACATTTGTTTAACCGGCCTGTGAAGTTCACAACAATGTTCCCAGTTCTGTGATTATCAGGTTTCAAATTTGCCAACGGAATCATGCTTCATCATCACCGTTAGAAACCGAATGATGGGCCGGGCGCGGTGGCTCAAGCCTGTAATCCCAGCACTTTGGGAGGCCGAGACGGGCGGATCACGAGGTCAGGAGTTTGAGACCATCCTGGCTAACACGGTGAAACCCCGTGTCTACTAAAAAAAATACAAAAAAGCTAGCCGGGCGAGGTGGCTGGCGCCTGTAGTCCCAGCTACTCGGGAGGCTGAGGCAGGAGAATGGTGTAAACCCGGGAGGCGGAGCTTGCAGTGAGCTGAGATCCGGCCACTGAACTCCAGCCCGGGTGACAACGAGCACCGCCGAATAAGAACCCGGTGTTGGCTTCTCCTTTAGGCACTGCGGATACGCTTGAGAACATCGGCCTCCACATTCGCGCACAGCAGCGTGGCGGCGTGGAAAGATGGTGGAGAGAGCTCTATCATTTTAAAGTATACGGTTCAGTAGTGGTAAATATATTCACATAATTGTGAAACAAATCCTCAGAACTTTTTCATCTTGCAAATCTGAAACTCTACACCCATTAAAGAACCCCCTGGTAATCGCTCTCAACACTCTATGTCTTTGTACTTTACGATTATTTTTAATGTCTGTAGGCTTTGCAGTGATGTCTCTTGATAGTGGTCATTTGGGTCTTCTTTCTTGACCAGCAGAAACCTGTTAATTTGATTAGTTGTTTTAAAGGAACAACTTTGTGTTTGGTTGATTTTTTTCTTTCTTGTTTCCTTTTTTTTAAATTTTTTATTTTTTGAGACGGGGTCTGACTCTGTTGCCCAGGCTGGAGTGCAGTGGCGAGATAATCACAGCTCACTGCGAATTTACGGGTTCGAGTGATCCTGCTGCCTCAGCCTCCCAAGTAGCCGGCCTACAGCTGCCCGCCACCACATCCGGCCACATCCGGCTGCTTTATTTTTATTCTTGTAGAGATTTTTCGTGCTATGTTGCCCAAGCCGGTCTCAAGCTCCTGGCTTAATGTGATCCTCATGCCTCAGCCTCCCGGGTCATGTAATTCCAGGATTACAGGTGTGAGCCACCATGCTCGGCTTGATTATTTTTCTATTGCATATTTGTTTTTCCACTGAATTTATGTAAGATCTTTATTTCCTTCCTTTGATTTAGTTTGTTGTTCTTTGAGAGAAATGCTTAGAAGTTTTCACTAGGCTTTCTAGATTTAAGGTTGCAGCTTTCTCTCTAACATGGCTTTAGCTGCATTACATACGTTTTGATATGTCATACTTCTATGAGCATTCAGTGAAACATTTAAAAATAATTTCCACTGCGATTTCTTCTTTGATTCATGAGTTTTTCTTTTGGAAGTATATTGTTTAATTCCAAACTTTTGGGGATCATTCTAATTATCTTTTTGTTATTGATTTATAACTTAATTCCGCTGGTCAGAAAAAATACTCTGTACAGATTTCAATCCTTACATATTTGTTGAAATGTGCTAAATTTGTTGAAATTTATCATCCAGCCTACAGTCTATCTTAGTAAATAATCTATGTGCACTTGAAAAAAATATATACCCTGTAGTTGAGGAGGGCTATATATATTTATATATATATATATATATTAATTACATCTTTTCTGTTAATTATATGTTAATTACATCTTGTCTGTTAACTGTGATGTTCAAATCTTCTAGATCCCTGGAGAGCATCTGCTCTATCATTTTACTTTCATTTTATTTTCTATCATCTTACTTTCAACATTATTGTTTCTTTTCATTAAAGATATGTCAACACATATGTGTGTGTGTATAAATTTTAAATCTATCTTTGAGTATTTAATTATCCATTTCTACTCATTACTGACATGTTGGGACTTAAAACCATAATTACATTACCTATTTTCTGTTTGTCCCACTGGTCCTCTTCTGTAAGTGTTTTCCTCTTCTTTTGGATGAGTTTTTGTTATTATAGTTTTCTCTCTATTAGTGTATTATATATTACTTTACAATGCTTTTAGTGGCCATGCTAGCCTAGAGATCATTTTACTATTTTTATAGTTGTTACCCTGGATTATGACATGTATCCTTGATTTGTTAAAATCTAATACAAATGAGTACTTTTACCCATTCCTGGACAATGCAAGTATGTTAGAGCACTTTTACCTCGTTTATCCCTCCCATCTTTTGTGCAATTGATGTCAAGTGATCTCCACATGAGATGAGTGTTAGTGTCTCACACATCAAGCATCACTTAGGTTACCCACTTGTGTTTCCTTTCTGCTCTTTATTCTTGCTGCATCTCTGTGTTTCCATCTGGAATCTTCTTCCTTCTGCCTGAAGAACTAACTCTTACTATTTCTGTTTGCTGGAAAATGTCTTATTTCATCTTCTTTTCTCTTATTTTATTTTGAGACTGGATCTTGCTCTGTCACCCAGGCTGGAGTACAGAGGCATGATTTCTGTTTGCTGGAAAATGTCTTATTTCATCTTCTTTTCTCTTATTTTATTTTGAGACTGGATCTTGCTCTGTCACCCAGGCTGGAGTACAGAGGCATGATCATGACTCACTGCAGCCTTGACCTCCTGGGCTCAAACTATCAGAGGCCTCAGCCTCTGAGCAGCTGGGACTACAGGTGTGTGCTACCACACCCAGATAATTTTTTTTTTTTTTGAGACGGAGTCTCGCTCTGTCGCCCAGGCTGGAGTGCAGTCACCGGATCTCAGCTCCGCCTCCCGGGTTTACGCCATTCTCCAGCCTCAGCCTCCCGAGTAGCTGGGACTACAGGTGCCCGCTACCTTGCCCGGCTAGTTTTTTCTATTTTTTTAGTAGAGACAGGGTTTCACCGGGTTAGCCAGGATGGTCTCGATCTCCTGACCTCGTGATCTGCCCGTCTCGGCCTCCCAAAGTGCTGGGATTACAAGCTTGAGCCACCGCACCCGGCCACACCCAGATAATTTTTAAAAATTTTTTGTAGAGATGGGGTCTCGCTATGTTGCCCGACTGGTCTTGAACTCCTGAGCTCAAGTGATCCTTCCGCCTCAGACTCCCAAACTGCTGGGACCCATGCCAGGCTAATATTTTCTATTTTAATTTTTTGTAGAGATGGGGTCTCACCATGTTGCCCAGGCTTGTCTTGAACTCCTGAGCTCAAGTGATCCTCCTCTCTTAGCCTCCCAAAGTGCTGGGATTATAGGTGTGAACCGCAACACCTAGGCAACTTTATTTTCAACCTAGTCAACTTTATTTTCAATGGCTTTCCCCACTAGACGTTTAGGTTGGCAGATATTTTTCCTCCCAATACTTTACTATTTTCTGGTTTCTGTCAAGATACCAATTGTCAGCCTTTCATTGCTACTTTAAAGTAAAGCATCTCTTTATTGAAAAAGGAAAAACAAAGCTGGAAGATTCAAACTTCCCAATTCTAAGACTACCATAAAATTATAGTAAACAAGACAGCATGGTACTGCCATCAACATAGACATACAATTAATGGAGTAAAATTGAGAGTCCAGAAATAAACTGATACATCTATGGCCAAGGGTTCCAAGACCACTCAATGCAGGAAAGAACAGTCTCTTCAAGAAATGGTATTGAGAAAACCGGATATCCACATGCAAAAAAATGGAGTTTGACCCCTACTTCACACCATACAAAAATATTAACTCAAAATGGATCAAATATCTAAATGTGAGTTCTAAAATTATAAAACTGATGGAAGTTTTTGTGACCACCAATTAGTCAATGGTTTCTTAGCTTTGACACCTAAAGCATAAGCAACCAAAGAAAAAAACAGACAAATTGGATATTATCAAAATGAAAGACTTGTGCTTTGAAAGATGCTATCAGCCAGGCGTGGTGGCGCAAGCCTGTAATCCCAGCACTTTGGGAGGCCGAGACGGGCGGATCACAAGGTCAGGAGATCGAGACCATCTTGGCTAACATGGTGAAACCCTGTCTCTACTAAAAAAAAAAATACAAAAACTAGCCGGGAGGTGGCGGGCGCCTGTAGTCCCAGCTACTCGGGAGGCTGAGGCAGGAGAATGGCGTAAACCAGGGAGGCGGAGCTTGCAGTGAGCTGAGATCTGGCCACTGCACTCCAGCCCGGGCGACAGAGCGAGACTCCGTCTCAAAAAAAAAAAAAAAAAAAAAAAAAGATGCTATCAAGAAAATGAATAGACAACTTGTAGAATGGAGAAAACATTTGTAGATCACATATCTGATAAGGGCCTAGTATCTGGAATGTATAAAGAAACTCTTACAACTCAACAGCAAAAAGACAACCTGATTAAAAAATGGGCAAAGGACTTAAATTACATTTCTTGACGCATGTAAAAAGATGCTCAGCTTCACTAGTCATTAGGGAAACGCAAATCAAAACCATGATGAGATGCCATTCACACTCGTTAGAAATGGCTATAATTTTAAACAAGGAAGGGGGATAACAAGTGTTGGCAAGGAGGCAGAGAAATCAGAACCCTTGTACATTGTTGGCAGGAATGTAAAATGTTTTAGCCATTGTGGAAAAGCGTTTGGCGGTTCCTCAAAAGGTTAAAATAGAATTCTATGACCCAGCAATTCCACTGCCAGGTATGTAACCCAAAGAACTGAAAACAAGGATGCAAACAGATTCTTGCAAACCAACGTTCATGGCAGTATTGTTCGTAATGGTTAAAAGGTGGAAACAGCCCAAATGTCCATCAGTGGATGAGGAAATGAACAAACTGTGGTGTAGACATACAATGCACTATTATTTAGTCACACAAAAAATGAAGTGTTGATATATGCTTTCAATGAATCTGCGTGTGTGTGTGTGTGTGTGTGTGTATGAGAGAGAGAGAGAGAGAGAGAGAGATGGAGAGAGAGAGAAAGAGAGACAGAGAGGGTCTCACTCTGTCACCTAGGCTGGAGTATAGTGGCCTGATCATGGCTCCGTAACCCCCGACTCCCAGGCTCAAATGATCTGCCCGCCTCAGCCTCCCGAGTAGCTGGGACTACAGATATGCGGCACCACGCCCGGCTAATTTTTGTATTTTTTGTAGAGATGGGGTTTTGCCACATTGCCCAGGCTAGTCTTGAACTCCTGTGCTCAAGCAATCCACCCTCCGCGGTCTCTCAAAGTACTGGGATCACAGGCACGAGTCACCACCGCACCTGGCCCTTTCAATGAATCTTGAAAACATTATGGTAAGTGAAAGAGGCCAAACACAAAAGGTCACATATTTTGCATGATTCAATTTATGTGAAGTACCAGAATAGGTATATCGTGGGGACAGAACATGGATTGGTAGTTGTCGGGGGCTGGGGGGATGCAGAATGGGGAGCAACTGCTTACTGAGTAGGGGGTTTCTTTTTGGGGTGATGAAAAGCTGTGGAGCTAGAAAGGGTAGTGGTTATACACCATTGTGAATACATGAGGGTAGTGGTTACACACCATTGTGAATATGCGAGGGTAGTGGTTACACACCATTGTGAATATGCTAAATGTCACTGAATTGTTCACGTCTTCATTTATTTTCACCAAACACATTCTCATTTCTCTTCTGTTTTTAGGCAAATGACAGAGACCTAGTTTACCAGCTTTACACTTTAAAACCTAAGCTTAACATTATATATTTAAATAATTGTCAAAATTAAGTTGCCAGCATTCATGCACAATTAGAAAACATCCTTAATTTATATTAAACCAGAAATGTATTATCATTATTGCATTAATACCTTTCACTACTAAATACTGAAAAAATTGAAATTATTTCTGTAGAAGACTCACCCTGGCAATATTAACTTCACAGCAGGCTGACACTACGTGGCTCACATTTCAGACAAAATGGAAAAGCAGAGTCGTGCTGGTGTTAGGGCACAATCTTGTCCTGCCACTAAAGAGTCAAGGATCAAAAGTGCATACACAGGCCAGGCGTGGCAGCTCACGTCTATAATCCCAACACTTTGGGAGGCTGAGGTAGGCAGATCACCTGAGGTCAGGAGTTCAAGACGAGCCTGGCCAACACGGTGAGACCCCGTCTCTAATAAAAATACAAAAATTAGCCAGGCATGGTTAGTCCCAGCTGCTTGGGAGGCAGAGGCAGGAGAATCGCTTGAACTCAGGAGGCAGAGGTTGCAATGAGCTGAAATCACGCCACTGCACTCCAGCCTGGGATACAGAGCAAGACTCCGTCTCAAAAATAAATAAATAAATAAATAAATAAATAAATAAAAGTGCATATAGAGATTTATAACAACTTTAAAGACAGAAAAAAATGGTCCTATTATGTGGTCCTAACAATAAACTCAAAAGTTTATGACAAATATGGGCTCTGTCAGTTGTCTATCAATACTTCAGGTACAATTCTACCAATAGTTGAGTTCATTTGAAATATTCAAAAAAACGTTCCTGTTAACCCTCAGATGGTGCTTCTGTAGCTGAACATTGTGCGATGCACGCATTGAATGACTTCGCAACCGAGCACAGCAGCTGCTCCTTACCACTGGCCGTCTTCTCCCCTTTCTACCCTTTCTCCACCATTCTCAACAACTCTCTTTTTAGTGATGTTTCTGCCGTAAACCATTTCTAGTAGAAGCTGATATAGATTTGAAGTTGCCATTCCACTACCACAAATGACGTGGAAGAGAATGAAGTGAGGCCCTGTGACCTAGTGATCCAAATGAAGAAAATCTTCATCAAAAGAAGAAAATCCACTTCCAAAAGACAGAAATCCACTGAAAGCGGAGAAAAATGACTCACTCCCTTGGTGACCCCTTTGATTCCCAAAAAAGTCCTCAAATGGGTCTTCAAAGAAGTTGAATGAAAATGGGTCCCTCTCACCAAAAAATTCCCCAAAGACATCACCTAAGTTACAGTGTGAATCAAACGCAAACGGACGCCAAAATGCACTCCACCTCCTCTGTCTAATCTTTCTTTGTCATAAACGTCCCTTTTTGTTGTTGTTGTTGTTTTTAGCATCAGACAGCAGCACCTCATACGCCTCCAGTATTCATCTGAATTTTTCTCTTTGCTGCTGCTTCTTTAGTCTCAGGACTTTTATCTGGATGCCACATCGGTGCCACTCTTCAACACGCCTTTTTAACATCCTCAGGCCAGGCATGTCTGCACACCTGGACCTTCGCAGTGACCATCGTGCTTAACAGACGGTTGGAATGGGCAAGGGTGCAGGTGGTGGCATTGGCAGTGGCTCCTCACTTTCCTGAACTGTTCACTTCCTTTTCTTTCTTTTTTTTTTTTTTGAGTCAGAGTCTTGCTCTGTCGCCCAGGCTGGAGTGCAATGGCGCGATCTCGGCTCACTGCGACCTCCGCCTCCCGGGGTCAAGCGATTCTCCTGCCTCAGCATAATGAGTAGCTGGGATTACAGGTGCCCGACACCATGACCAAATAATTTTTGTATTTTCAGTAGAGATGGGGTTTCACCATGTTGGCCAGGCTGGTCTCCTTTCCCAGGTTGGTCTTGAACTCCTGACCTCATGATTCACCTGCCTTGGCCTCCCAAAGTGCTGGGATTGCAGGCATGAGCCACTGCGCCAGGCCCAAATTGTTCACTTTCAAATTTACTTTCATGTTATGTGAATTTCATTTCAATGTTAAAAAATTTAAAAATTGAGATAAAGTATCTTTCTCTCTGCCTTTTTTCTATGCTTAATTGACTGGGATACATCTTGGTGTGGTTTTCTTTTACTCTGCTTGGTGTTCCCAGTACTTCTTTAATCTGTAGTTTGATGTCTTTTGTCAGGTTTGAAAAACTGTGTCATTATCTCTTCAAATACTGCTTCTGCCTCATTCTCTGTCTTCTCTCCTTCTATGACTTGAATTTCATGTATATTTTTTCATCATCTAAAGACTCATGCCTTTTTCTGTATTTTTCTTTTCATTTTTTTGCTTTAGCTCAGATAGTCTCTCCTGACCTGCATGCCAGTTCATGAATCCTCTCTTAGATGTGTTTAAGTTGTTGTTAAACCCTCTATTGAGTTCTTCCTTTCAATTAATATATTTTTCAGTCTTCTTATTTCCTTTTCTTTGTTATTTCCAGTTATTTGTCATTGGTTCTCTGAACATACTTAATTATTTTAAAAGTCTGTTCTTGTATTTCGAATAGTTAGATTTCTTGTGGATCTATTTCTTTGTTTGTTTTTTTTTTTTTTTTTCCTTTTTGGTCATTTGGTCTTATCTCCTGGTATGCCTTTTTTGTTTGTTTGGTTTTTAATGGATTGCTGGACAGTGTATACGAGAAACAGAGATGATCTGATGTTGCTGATGGTGACCTTCCTCCAGAGGACTTCCCACTGCCTCTGTAAGTGGCATACCACTTTTAGAATATGGGCATATCACTTTAATCTAATTAGAGATTGAACAGATTCAAAGTTGGGCTTCTGTCTTTGAGATGAGTCAAATTCTGGTTCAGCCTCCCGTTCCAGGCTGTGGCCCTCTGGGGATCCCGTTCCAGGTTGTGGCCCTCTGGGGATCCCAGTGGAAGGCCTGGGATGCTTTTCAGGGTTCGTTCTGCTTGGTGGGCCATGAATTCCAAGTTTCATCTCCCAAGCCCAATAAGACTACTTGAGCTTTTCTTCTCTCTCCGTCTTTTGGCCATCATTTTCTGGTCACTTCTCAGTCACTGCTTATGAATTGGTAGATGCCACAAGAAAAAAAGTAGTGTTGAATACTGGATTCACATCTCTGTACCTCCCTTTCTCTAGGATCTTTGTTCCTCACGTCATCACTGCACTGATAGCTCTTTAATTTCTTAACATAAAATGTTTTAAAAATACTTTTTCTGTATTTCTAGTTCTTCTTGATATGATGGTTGCACCACAACAAGCTAGTCTGACATTACCAGAAAGAGAAACCTGATAAACTTATTACCTGTGGCTCAGAGTTTCCTTAATGTGGCTTGAAGTCCCATCTAGACTTTAGAATACCGAAACTGATTAACGGAATTTAAAAAATGAAATAGAGCAGTACATTCTGCAAGTCTCTGTAAAACATAAGAACCTGATTATATTTGTTATCCTATTTGCTGTTTTATATGTCTTTCTTTCTCAGTAAGACCATAAACTCCCCATGGGCACAACTCTGATGTAGTTTATTTCAGTTTCTTCACATCATGCCAATAAATATTCCATTAAATTGAGTAGATGTATACTATTCTAATTAGAGTCACTAATTTGTGTCCAAATAGGTTTAACTTGGAAACATGTCAGTATGAAATAAAGAGGGTGCTGGCATCAAGAAACAATGAAGAAGCTGAAAATTAACCACCAGGTGTTATTTCTGTCCCATCAGTTATGGTAGTTAGATGGCCTTAATGAAGACTACAAAGATTTTAAATAACTGAAATACTCATCAGTGGAGGACTGATTCAACATACAATGCATTTATCAATATTAAAGAGACTGAGGCAGACAGATCTGTATGCACTGATATGGAAAAATCTCCAAATCTTGGAAAAAAAGAATATAGGGTCCACATATTCTTTTTGGAAAATCTATAGTATTATATGTTCTTAGTCTCAAATTTCAGTACTGTTTTTGGATTAAGTTTTAGAAAATAGCAAGTGGAAGCCCATCTAAGCCTTGAAATTGCAAGCTTGAGTAAGAGAGAATTTTAGACACTTTATAGGGAATTGTTGATGTGGATGCAAAAAAGAACAGAATTCTATACAGTAAAGCCATTTAGGAGAAAATTTTCAGGTTACTAAGAAGACTGAAAGCCTAAGTCTTAGCTGCTTAAACTGTAATCATTAGAGCATATTCATGAAGTCCCTTTCTGAGACTTTTGGACTTCAAAGATGTGATATTTTCTTCAGAGATGTAATTTTTCTTAGAGCATCCTCTGCTAATTTGCTGTTATGGATGACATATTTCCAGTTATGTGTAACTCTTTCCTGTGGATATAAGATAGAACTTTTTGTTTGACAGAAGAGCCTCAACGGGTGTGGTGGCTCAGGCCTGTAATCCCAGCAATTTGAGAGGCCGAGGGGGGCGGATCACGAGGTCAAGAGATCGAGACCATCCTGGCCAACATGGTGAAACAACGTCTCTACTAAAAACACAAAAATTAGTTGGGCATGGTGGCACGTGCCTGTAGTCCAAGCTACTCAGTAGGCTGAGGTAGGAGAATAGCTTCAACCAGAAAGGCGGAGGTTGCAGTGAGCTGAGATTGCGTCACTGCACTCCAGCCTGATGACAGAGTGAGACGCTGTATCCAAAAAAAAAAAAAAAAAAAAAAAAGTCTTCCTTTGGGCTAAAGGAAAATGGACAGGTCACTGACCAGTAGGTGACTGGTTTTGTGACTATGTGCGGGAGAGATTTTGTTGGGGATGTGTGTGAAAGCATATGCTCATACAGACACAAAATCTCTTTGAAAGTGTACATACAAGGCACAGGCAACAGAGACTGCCAGGCGAGGTCTGGGACACTGGGGTCAGGGAGAGCCTGACATGGACTTTCTACCTTCCAACCTTTTTTACTATTTTTATTTTTTGCCATGTGCACTTATTAGTTATTCAGAAAAACAATTTAAAACAATTTCAAAGTAGAAGAAAAAGGGGATAAAGAGGAAAAGGCGTAACACTTATGCATAATTTCACAACAACCTGCCTGCAAGATAGATGTGTCATTATTTCATACACAGAAAAGGTGACGCTCAGAGAGATAAAATAACTTACTCAAGATCATAAAGCTAAAACTAGAATCCAGGTAAAGCTGAACCCAAAGCCAAGTTATCTTTCAGTCTTGTATTCTCATAAGTAACTTAGGTGGCAGCTATGATTAAACTGCAAAATATATTTAACAGCGATTAAAATTCCTGAGTTGCAACACTGTTGACTGATTTAAGAGCTTATGCTGCTTAAGAAATGGCAATGTAGGCTGGGCCCGGTGGCTCAAGCCTGTAATCCCAGCACTTTGGGAGGCCAAGACGGGCGGATCACGAGGTCAGGAGATCAAGACCATCCTGGCTAACACGGTGAAACCCCGTCTCTACTAAAAAATACAAAAAACTGGCCGGGCGAGGTGGCGGGTGCCTATAGTCCCAGCTACTCAGAGGCTGAGGCAGGAGAATGGCATAAACCCGGGAGGCGGAGCTTGCAGTGAGCTGAGATCTGGCCACTGCACTCCAGCTTGGGCGACAAAGGAAGACTCCGCCCCAAAATAAAAAAAAAAAAAAAAAAAGAAATGGCAACGTAAATGAGAAAATACTTTTTCTAAGGCAACAGAAATGTAATTAAAATTCAAAAACTTCTCAAGGTCTTTACAAAGGTTCCATGTAACTAACCACTTCTCTTTATTTCTGAGAATTTTTTTTTTTCTTTTTTGGAGACAGAGTCTTGCTCTGTCACCCAGGCTGGAGTGCAGTGGCATGATCTTGGCTCACTGCAACCTCTGCCTCCTGGGTTCCAGCAATTCTCCTGCCTCAGCCTCCCGAGTAGCTGGGACTACAGGTGCCCGCCACCACGCCTGGCTAATTTTTGTATTGTTAGTAGAGATGGGGTTTCACCATATTGGCCAGGCTGGTCTCGAACTCCTGACCTTGTGATCCACCCGCCTCGGCCCCCAAAGTGGTGGGATTACAGGTATGAGCCACTACACCTGGCCTTATTTCTAAGAAATTTTAAGTCTTAAGTGTTCAGTGCTATTTCCAATAAACTAAATAACTAAAGGATCTGACAAATTTTAAGATTTTCATGATGGAAACTTCATTGTGTTCCCTTAGTTGACTTAATAACAGATCTATATTTTATATCTCCTTAAAGGATTAATAATGCTCCAATTTACTCAATTTTTAAAATTTTTTAATTTTTTGAGATGGAGTCTCGCTGTCGCCCAGACTGGAGTGCAGTCACGATCTCGGCTCACTGCAAGCTCCGCCTCCCGGGTTCACGCCATTCTCCTGCCTCAGCCTCCTTGCAAGCCACCATGCCAGGTTAAATTTTTTTTTTTTTAATTTTTGTAGAGACAGAGTCTCCCAGGTCCTCAGGGGGCTGAGGTGGGAGGATCCCTTGGGTCCCAGAGTTTGAGGCTGCAGTGAACCACGATCACACCACTGCAGCCTGGGTGACAAAGTGAGACCCTATGACTGATTGACGTTCCTTCAGTAAGTCTCAGTTCCCCTGTGCTTCCCAGCAGCGTTTCGCTGTCCTCCAAGGGACTTTTCAAATGCCATTTGGGCGACACTGTTTCTTGTATTGATAAACAAACTCCAAGCTCCTACAGTGCAAACCCCTACAGTCACGGTAAGTATGCGACCAAAGGCCACATGCTGGAAACTCACTTTTCTGGATCTGAAAAGAAAGCAAGCATTCATGCCTTTGAATTCTGAGTGATTCTTCACCATCCACGTGTCTAGGTTGTTCTTACTGTAGCCACACGGGGGGTCTGTGTGTGGTCATGAGGAAAGAAGCCGCATCAGGCCCCCTTCCTGACCCACAGTGAGAAACCCCGTTTCAAAATGCTTGCCTTTGGTCAGGGAAGACGATGGACATTTCCCTTAAATGGAACTTTTATTAAAAAAAAACTTTAAGGTAAAGAAACAAGAGTAAAGAAAGTGGATAATTTCTACAAACGTACTAGCTTTCTTCTTAGTCTTCTTGAAGCCTCAACAGACCGGCCAGTACAGCACACCCATTGGGGATCTTTTCATCAGCTGGGTTTGCCTTTATCTTTCTTTAGCCTCAGGCTGATCTCAGGGGGTCGGTTGTCACCCTAGCTCCTGTTATTTCTACCTGTTTTTTCACCTCCTTGACAAATTAAGTACTCTCCTTACAGGATCTCAGCACCTTTCTCCCTCCAAGGATGCAGTGTTGAGTGCAACTGAGGCAACCCTACTGTACTGAGTGAATTCTTCAGAAGTCTCCATACCTGGGTTTCTAGAATCTTCTCATCACTGACACAACTGTCTTCACCATTCTTGCCTCCTGGTTTGTTGGGTGAGGCAGTTTCTATATCGAAACATTTTCAACTAGCAATTCTATCTTCAGCAACCCCACTATTTTACTATTTTCAGGACCAGTCTGCATTCCGACGACACCTTCCGAAACGCATGGGCCTCCTAGCTGCTGCCCACAGGAAAGTCTGTGCCCTGTAACATCACCATCCAGCCGTAGGACACGTCTGTCACCCACCCAACCTGTGTCCTAAATCAAGCCCAGCACACTTCCCAGCCTTTTCTACCATCATGCTCTGCACACTAGGGACCACTGGTCAGGACGCCCCACGGCCTGCCCCTGAAACTTGGTGAGCTTCTCTAAGAGGCAGACAGAATGGGGCTTAGAACACAGACCCTGGGGCCAGCTTATGTGTTGAAATCCAGCCTCTGCTACTTACCAGCAGAGCAACCTTGGCAAGTTACTGGATTTCTCCAAGCCTGTTTCCTCATCTGTAAAATGGAGTTAATAAGAAGGCTGTTGCAAGGATTTAATGAGTTAATACAGCAAAATGCTTCAAAGAGTACCTAGCACACAGTTAAGCACTGTATGTGTAAACTATTATTATTGTACACTATTATTGAACAAGTGTGTGTGTGTATATATGTAAGTATATAGTAGGTATACATTGATATAGCATATACATACTGCATATGGTGTATATATATATCTACACAATAGGCTATATTATACATACAGCATATCTATATACACAGACTATATATGCACATATGAATATGGGTGTGTGTGTGTGTGTAGCTCAGCCTTCAAATAGCTACCTCCATTCGCTTCTCCTGTTTTCACCCCGAGACTCTGAATTGCTCCAGGGTGAGGGCTGTGCACACAGCAGACCATGGTCTAACTGTCTGCAGGCTGGAGGGTATCAAGTAGTTACGAGCATTGACTCTGGACTGCCTGGTCTCATTCTGACTTTGCCCCTTAAAAGGTAAGTGAACTTGGGCAAGAAAGTTGAACGTTTTGAACCATCAGTTTTCTTCATTTGTAAAATAGGAAACCAATGATATCTTCTCTCATTAAGATATTGCAAAGATTAAAACGATTATACATGTAAACAACTCAGCATGCTACCTGGCACACCCCAGGTGATCAGGAACCCCTAGCAATAGTTAACAGCTTCTCCCTGCCCAGCTTCATGACAGATCTAGAATGGCTGTCTCTATTTCACTGGGACTCTTTATTCTTTGTTCTATTTGTTGCTATTAAGTTCTATTCTTAAAATGTTTTGGCCTAGTGCATTGGCTCATGCCTATAATCCCAGCACTTTGGAGGCTGAGGTGGGTGGATTATGAGGTCAGGAGATCGAGACCACCCTGGCCAGCATGGTGAAACCCCCGTCTCTACTAAAAATACAAAAATTAGCCAGGCATGGTGGCAGGTGCCTATAATCCCAGTTAGGAGGCTGAGGCAGGAGAATTGCTTGAATCCGGGAGGTGGAGGTTGCAGTGAGCCAAGATCACGCCACTGCATTCCAGCCTGGGCGATAGAGGGAGACTCTGTCTCAAAAAAGAGAGAGAGAGAAAAAAATGTCTTGACAAGGAACTTGGCATAACCAAATAATTTGGAAATAAAAAGTCAAGGAAGGCCGGGCGCCGTGGCTCACGCCTGTAATCCCAGCACTTTGGGAGGCCGAGGCGGGCGGATCACAAGGTCAGGAGATCGAGACCACGGTGAAATCCCGTCTCTACTAAAAATACAAAAAATTAGCCGGGCGCCATGGCGGGCGCCTGTAGTCCCAGCTACTCCGGAGGCTGAGGCAGGAGAATGGCGGGAACCCGGGAGGCGGAGCTTGCAGTGAGCCCAGATTGCGCCACTGCACTCCAGCCAGGGGGACAGAGCGAGACTCCTTCTCAAAAAAAAAAAAAAAAAGTCAAGGAAGTTTCAGGATCTTTTCCCAATTATTTTTAAAGTCTGAAGTAACAACCTGGCTAGCCAATGAGAAATATGATTTAATGCACTTACCAGGCTAGCTAAGACTGCCTTAAGCTACTGGGTAGAACCAGGGGCACTGCTTTCCTGTGGAGGGTCTTCAGATGACATTCTTATTAACTTCTGACCAACTTGGCCAATGCTTCCTTGAAATAATTTTTTTTTTTTTTTTTGAGATGGAGTCTCGCTCTGTCGCCCAGGCTGGAGTGCAATGGTACCATCTCAGCTCACTGCAACCTCCGCCTCCTGGGTTCAGGTAATTCTCCTGCCTCAGCCTCCTGAGTAGCTGGGATTACAGGTGTGCACCACCATGCCTGGTTAATTTTTGTATTTTTAGTAGAGATAAGGTTTCACCATGTTGGCCAGGCTGATCTCAAACTCCTGACCTCAGGTGATTTGCCCACCTCGGCCTCCCAAAATTGCAGGGATTAGAGGCCTGAGCCACCGTGCCCAGCCAATTTCTTTTTTTTTTTTAAGACAGGGTCTTGCTGTGATGCCCAGGCTGGAGTGCAGTGGTGCAACCATAGCTCACTGTATCCTTGAACTCCTGGGCTCAAGCAATCTTTCTGCCTCCTGAGTAGCTAGGGCTATAAGAACAAGCCACCATGCCCAGCTAATTTAAATTTTTTGTAGAGATGGGGTCTTGCTATGTTGCTCAAGCTGAAAATACTCTAGAAAAATATTAAAAAAAAAAAAAAAGAAAAAGAAAAAACAAAGACAAAACAACCTATGTCTCTTGCATTACAAGTTTGTCCAAGAAGGGTTTAAAACTCTGAAATATCAGATTAAATTTTCATCTCGAATTTTTTAAATAGTAAACAAATTATTCAACTTTATACATTGCTTCTATTTGTAAATCTGACTTCTTAGTTGTGTGAAATTAAATAATTCAAACTTAAAAGCTGTTGTAACTTTAAATTATCCTGAGACTTCAGAGGAATGTGGCTGTGCAGCCTGAGTCACGTGGCATCCGGCTGCAACTTCTGCCTTTTAAAAATTCTGTAAATAGGCCGGGGCGGTGGTCACGCCTGTAATCCCAGCACTTTGGGAGGCTGAGGCAGGTGGATCACAAGGTCAGGAGATGGAGACCATCCTGGCTAACATGGTGAAACCCCGTCTCTACTAAAAATACAAATTAGCCTGGTCTGATGGCAGGTGCCTGTACTGTAGTCCCAGCTACTCGGGAGGCTGAGGCAGGAGAATGGCGTGA
>NC_045437.1:110784233-110898993 GCF_002776525.5 Piliocolobus tephrosceles | reverse complement strand
AAAAAAAAAAAAAAAAAAAAAAAAAAAAAAAATTCTGTAAATAATTAAGACCAGAGATAAGACCCCTCAGATCACTGCCCCTCCTCAAGGAGCAATCTGTAATCAACCAGATCACTGTAACATACTCACTAGCCTCATATGGAAGATGGTATAATCTTGCCAAAACTTCTGTCTCTGCCTATATAAGTGATACCTTAACTTCTCCAGAGTGGAACACTGATCCCATTTGTTTGAAGTTGCTGTTTTCCTGGGTGGCCATCCTCAAGCTCTGTGCTTGAACAAACTCTATACTTTATGATATTTTCTGAATCTCATTATTTAAGGTTGACAGTTGATAGCATCATGCCTATTAAGTAACTTTTCTTCTTTTTCTTGAGATAGCGTCTCACTCCATCACCCAGGCTGGAGTGAAATGGCACAATCTCAGCTCACTGCAACCTCCACCTCCAGGGTTCAAGCGACAGATTCTCCTGCCTCAGCCTCCAAAGTAGCTGGAATTATAAGCACCTGCCACCGTGCCTGGCTAAGTTTTGTATTTTTAATAGAGGTGTGGTTTTGCCATGTGGGCCAGGCTGGTATCAAACCCCTGGGCTCAAGTGATCCACTCGCCTCAGCCTCCCAAGTGTTGGGATTACAGGTGTGAGCCACCCCACCCAGCCTAAATAACTGCATTTTGATACTAATTGTATTTCTGGTTTTAGGAACAAAAATATATGTTTAAGGTGCACAAGCATGCACATGTGCACACAAAATACACCTTCATGGTTACTGAGACCATGATTAAATTGTAAAACATAAATAATGTCTGTTAAATCTCAAAGTCACAAACAGGTTCAAATTTCAATGTCAGATGACAAATGTTCCCTAAGACTGATGGGAAGTCCCAATCTATTAATTCACTCATTTCACTTCCTAGCTCTTGCAAAAAATTCTCTATCTGGCCTTCAACAGCATTTAATTTTTTAAAGTCTTACTTAACATTATGAATCGAAAAAATGTGAAAAGAAAGCACGTTAAGTTAGTAGAAAGAGTAACACTGTCATTAAAAGTCCTATGTCTCCTGATGTACTTCAGCATCTTCTGATGACTGCTGATGAAGGAAAATAATGAATCACCGTTAAATAAGGAGAGAAGGAAAGAAGAAGGAAGAACTGCTTTGATTTCTGTGGAGACGAAACCAGGTGGGGAGGAACTATACCATTGATTTATGAAATACTACCAGAGGAAAAACCTTTTTACTGAGGAAGATACCAATACAAGAGAGCTCACTCTAGAAAATAAGGCCAAACATGCTCGGCTGAACTTTGTCATTCTGAGTTGGCTGGTAATACCAGGAGGGCCACTGAACCAGGGAATCTCAATGGATAGAGGTGTATGAATAACCGGTGCAGCTTTAAAATATTCTTCAACCCCATATGCACCTAACAACAGAACCCCAAACTGCATGAAGCAAAAATAGACAGAATAAAAGGGAGAAACAGATAATTTGACAATACTAGAGATAATACTCACATTCAACAATTTCTAGAACTACAGAGAAGAAAAATAAGGGAAGATTTGAACAACACGATTAACTAGATCTAATACACATCTACAGAACAGTCTATCCAACAATAGCAGATATGTACATTCTTAAGTGCACATGGAACATTCTCCAGGACAGACCATGTTAGGTCATAAGAGAAGCCTTAATAAATTTATGATTGAAATCATACAAAGTATGTTCTCCAACCAATAACTGAATTTAGAATGAAACTGGCAATCTATAACAGAAGGAAATTTGTGAAATTTATGAACACACAGGATTCAAACAACATACTCCTAAATAACCAACGGGCCAAAGAAGAAATAACAGGGGAAACCAGAGATGAAATAAAAGCTACAACATATCAAAATTTACAACTGGGTGAAATCGGACTCAGAGGGAAATTTATAGCTATAAACAACTACATTAAATAAAAAAGACCTCAAATCAATAACCTCACCTTCTACCTTAAAAAAGAAAAAACTAAACCTAAACCAAGTAGAAGAAAGGAAATAAAGATTTGAGTAAGGCCAGGTGTGGTGGGTGAAGCCTGTAATCCTACCACTTTGGAAGGCTGAGGTAGGAGGATCATTTAAGTCAGGGAGTTCAAGGCTGCAGTGAGCTGAGATTGTGCCACTGCACTCCAGCCTGGGTGACTGAGCGAGACATGAGACGTCTCAAAAACAAAACAAAAAAAACAAGATTTGAGTAAAAATTAATGAAATAGAGAATAGAAGAGAGAAAAATCAATAAAACAAAAAGGATAAATTCCTAGAAAGATACAAATGACTCAAACTGTCTCAACCATAAATAGAAAACCTGAATAGGCCTCTAAGTGAGGAGAGAATGAGTTGGAAATCAAAAAACTTCCTACAAAGGAAAGTCCAGGACCAGATGGCTTCCAAATATCTAAAGAATTAACACAATTCTTCCTAAGATCTTCCAAAAAACAGAAGAGGAAAGAACACTTCATAATTGTTTGTATCATGGCAGCATTATGCTACGAAGGTCAGATAAGGACATACGAATTAATTACACACCAATATTCCTTATAAATATAGATGCAAAAATCCTCGGCAAAATACTAACAAACTAAATCCAGCAAATATAAAAAGGATTGCACATTATGACCAAGTGGGATTTATTCCAGCATTGGTTCAGTGTAAGAAAATCAATATAATACATCATATTCATAGGATAGAATAGAATAAAGGGCAAACTCACATGATCATCTCAATAGACACAAAGCTTTTGACAGAATCAAAAACTGTTTCATGATAAAAACGTTCAGTAAGCTAGAAATAGAAGGTAACTTTCTCAACTTGATAAAGGGTATCTAATCTATGAAAGTCTTAATAGCTAACGTCATAATCAGTGGTGACAGACGGAAAGTTTTTCCCTACAAGATCACAACACCACATGGATGTCTGTTTGCACCATTTCCATTCAACAATCTACTATTTGAGGTTCTAGCCAGGAACAATTAAGCATGAGAATAAAATAAATAAGCATCCAGATTGGAAAGGAAGAAGAAAAATGATCTCTATGTGCAGATGACATGATCTTGTAGACAGAAAAGCCCAAGGAATCCACAAAAAAAATGAGAATAAATGAGTTCAGCAATGTTGTAGGATAAAAGATCAATGTACAAAAATTAATCACAGTTCTATAGAAATTAAACATGTGGAACGATATCCCATGCTCATGAGCTGGAAGGCAATATTGTTGAGACAGCAATGCTAACTAAAATGATCTACAAATGTGCAATCCCTATAAAATCCTAGGTTTTTTTTTTTTTTTTTTTTTTTTTACAGAGATTGAGAAGTTGATTCTAAAATTCATTGAGAAATGCAAGGGACCCTGAATAAAGAAAACACATTTGAAAAAGAACAAAGTTGGAGAACTCACACTTCCCAATTTCAAAACTTACTATGAAATCAATGGAAGAATTGAGAGTCCAGACATAAACTCATACATTATACTCAATTGATTTTTGACAAGGGTGCCAAGACCATTTAATGGAGAAAAAGTCTCTTAAACAAATGGCACTGGGAAAACTGAACATCCACATGCAAAAGACTAAAGGTAAGACCCCTACCTTACACCATATACAAATTATTAACTCAAAACGGATCATCAAAGATCTAAATGTAAGAGCAAAGACGATATTGTTCTTAGAAGTCTTTGTGACCTTAAATTAGGTAATACTTTCTTAGACATCTAAAGTACAATCAACCAAAGGGAAAAAATAGACATATTCAACTTCATCCAAATTTAAAACTTTATGCTTTGAAAGACACTACCAAGAAAGTGAATAAATAGAGAATGGGAGAAAATATTTCAAATCACCTGTCTGATAAAGGCCTAGTATCTAGAACATACAAAGAACTCTTACAACAAAAAAGTCCAATTTAAAAATGGGCAAAGCACTGCGATAGACATTTCTCCAAAGAAAACATAAAATGACCAAAAGCACACGAAAAGATGTTGAATCTTTAGTCACTAGGGTAATGCACGTTAAAAACACGAGACAGCTCCTTCACACCCACTATGACATCTATAAGAAAAAAGACAGGCAGTCACTGGTGTTAGGGAGGTTGTGAAGAAATTGCAACCCTCATACATTCTTGGTGAGAATGCAAAATGGTGCAGCTGCTTTGAAGAGTATTTTGGCAATTTCTCAAGAAGTTAAACATACAGTTATACCATAATCCAGCAATTGCACTCTTAGGGACATATCCAGAGAACTGAAAATATATATTCATGCCAAAATTTGTTCATGAATGTTTATAGCAACATTATTCATAATAGCCAAACAGTGGAAACAAGTCAAGCGTCCATCAGCAGAACAAAATGTGGTACATCTATACTATGGAGTGCTACTCAGTCACACAAAGTAGTACTGACACGTGCTGTAACATGTATGAACTGTGAACACATTATGCTAAGTCAAAGAAGCCAGACACAAAAGGCCACATACTATATGGTTCTATTCACATGAAATGCCCAGAACAGGCAAATCCACAGAAACAATGAGTAGATTTCCAGGTTTCCAGGGCTGGCAGGGGTGAGTAGTTACTGTTAATGAGTATGAGGTTTCTTTATGGCGTGATGAAAATGTTCTTGAATTTGATAGTGGTGATGGTAGCACAACTTTGTGACTATACTAAAAACTACCGAAATATACACTCTACAAGGGTAATTTTATGGTATGTGAATTATATTTCAATTACCAAAATCCTTTCAGCCCCCTACTGATTTGAGCATGGCTACTGAGGTGAACCCCTGTTTTCAACAGGAATATATGTTCTCACTCCTCAGGTAGGCTGAGGTAGAAGATTAAGAATTCACTGCTGCAAACATTTACAAATACTGAAAATCCTTCAATATAATTCAATGTAACAAAATATTTTGAAATTCTCCTCATCAGCAAAGCAAAAATACTTCATTGGCACATGTAAAATTGCTCTCACCCTACTTTTTTGAATTTGCTGTTTTTAAAAGAATACAAAGTAGGTAAAAAAAAAAAAAATCTCAGATAGATACAATTTATTACTAATTAGGTGTGGCTTGGAAAATCTTTTTTACACTTATTCCTTCATTCCACAAATATTTATTGAGCACTTACTATGTGCAAAGCACTCTGTTGGGTGCAGAAGCACAGTGGGGAGAAATGTTCCAAGTCCCTGCTGCTGGGGGTGCTGAAGCTCTGGGGAAGGCTGATTAACCACAAAGAAGAAATTATCAGAGAACGAATGTCCACCTTGAAGAATGAGTAAATCAACTGACCACCCTAAGCAGCATCAATAGCAGCATGTCCCCACTCTTGCGCCCTATGTGGATAGGAGCCCATGTGAAGTCACCAATAGTAAGTGTCAATCCCTGTTCCTCTCACGGGAGCCAGGAGCACATTCTGTCTCTGAAACACAAATGCGATCCGGGTCTGCGGTCTCCAAATCAGCCCTTGAAACACAGGTCTGGTTAATAATACTCAACAGCACAGTCTTTTTATTTTATTATTTATTTCTTTTAATACAAAGCTTTGGCATTAGCAATTTTATGAAAAAATAAAATGTACTAAAAATAAATGCTTGTGTGGCATGATTGGTAAATGATGCACAAAAATAGGTTCTTTTTTCCTTCAAGGCAATCAGTCAGAAAGCAGTTTTTTTTTTCTTCTTCAAAACCATTCTACCCTATGGAATAAAAGGAAAAAAGAAGTCATAAATTAGTTAAAGAGTAGTCAAATGTTTAAAGTAACAGAGAAGTGACCCTAACTGAAGGGTGGCCTGCGCTGTCCCTAGCCATTTCCCAATCCCTCTGGTAAGGCCAGGAAGCCATTAAGTGTTTTCCCAAAATCAGCAGTTTCAGATCTGCAGGTGACTGACTCATCCACCTTAGAGGTGCTTTAATATGCCCAAAAGAATGAAGGAAAAGGTCAGGCCCATGGCGTGTTGTTTAAATACACAGGGATGATTATCATACAATTTACAGCTTATCCTGGTTTACATACATGTTCTGAATGCTGAGGGTGCTGAAATCTGTAGCTGTTGTCTTTTAAAAAATGCTCCTCTTACCCCTCAAACAAGAATGTCCTTACTTATTCTGAAGTGACAGGGATGTATGGCTGTCTCACAGGAATCCTCCAGACCTTGTGTATGTGTGTTTCTGTCCTTGTATCAGGTGGAAAAAGAGCCTATGAGCTTTTGACGAGCCCCCGCGCTGACCCAGCTCCTGCTGCCCTCTCTGCAGCCCTGTGTTGTGGCACTGCCCTGGCTTTCTGATGCCTTGGATTCCTGCTCATTTCCAGGGTCCCCAAATCGAGCTGTTAGCATTGATCTCTTTCTTTCAGCTGGGCTCCAGATCTCTGCTTCAAACCACACAAGCTTTGGTTATTATACAACTCTCCAGCAACTCTTGATTTCAGCTCCTGCCCGCCACCCTGACTTCCTCCTTCAACTCCCTGTTTTTACCTAATCTATCTTCCTGCCTCCATGCTCTACCACAGCAAGCAGCTTCGCAGCCACTAGGAATATCTCTCTGCTGAAAAGCCTTAGAGCCCATTACCAGCTCTTTACAAGAATAAAGTCCAAATTCTGTCTCCTGCCTACTGCCACCACCACCTACGGTAGACACACCAAACCACACAACTCCCTGATCCTGGTCTGTGAGGTCCTCACTGTGTGCTCTAATTATGCCCAGGCTGGTTCCTAAGTCACTCCTCCATGCAGCCTTTTCAGCTCCCCCAAAGGTAAAGCAGCAGCTCTGCAGGCATGACCCAGAAGTGCCTTTGCATACTCTCTCACTCTCCAGCCACATCAGTACGCACATGAGGGCATAGCCCTGAGCTCCAGTGGGGCCAGGCCAGGTCTCCGTTAGTTTCAGCACTGCGAGCCCAGTGCTTGGCAAAAGCCCAGGAGCCTACTTGGGAAACGGCATCTCAATGAATGAAGGGGCGTTGTCAACATTTTTGAAAAACCTCTGGTACAACTTCACATAAAGCTCTGTACTTTATTATTTCTTGTAGTTCCTACTTAAGGTAACACATTTTCTAGTATTTCCTCAGAAAAACTGAATATTAAAGACTTCCAAGGGGTAATCAAGTTTTTAAATCTACTTTATCTTGTTGCCTCTTAAAGAAATTATAGGCTGGGCACAGTGGCTCACGCCTGTAATCCCAGCACTTTGGGAGGCTGAGGCAGGTGGATCACCTGAGGTCAGGAGTTTGAGACCAGTCTGATCAACATGGCAAAACCCCATCGCCACTAAAAATACAAAAATTAGCCAGGGGCGGTGGCGGGCGCCTGTAGTCCCAGCTACTCGGGAAGCTGAGACAGGAGAATTGCTTGAACCTGGGAGGCAGAGGTTGCAGTGAGCCGAGATTGCACCATTGCACTCCAGCCTGGGTGACAGAGTGAGACTTTGTCTCAAATAAATAAATAAAATAAAGCAAAATAATAACCACTGCCAAAGAGAGCAGAGAAGTCCAATGCAAGTTCCCACTGCCTTTAATACTCATGTTGCCACTGTATTTTTAGGAAACGAAATTTGTCTTCTTCAACCACATTATTTGACACTATCCTCCTCTCTGAAGTAGTCAAATGCAAGCAGTTTAAAGGAAAAGGCTGGAACCAGAGGTGCTGGGTTTGAATTCCAGGGGCCTTCTTCCTATGGCATCCCTCCAGAGTCACTCACTCCCTCAAAGCCCTAATTTATTCTTTTGTGTATATGTATCTCACACTCAGATTGGCTACAAGGAGAATAAATACTAAGAGAAAGAAGAGGATCCACTATCCAGCAATACACCTCAAACAGAGATTAATTTTAAATCTTTTCAGGAATTGTTACAAGACAGGTTGTGTGAGCAAAAGGTTATCAGGCTGAGAACTAAAAATTCAAAATTCTTTAGACAAGTGTTTCTCAAACTAAAGCATACAACCTATTAATGGTTTTTAAAATCAATTTAGGAGTTAACAACTAATATTAACAACAAGGCAGAGGGTTGACTACATCAGAGAATACTGCATGCAGTCAGGGAAGTGTCTGTGAAATTTGTTTCAGTTACATATGGGAGCACTAGGTCACAATGCAAAATGTATCTCTTACAGCAGGAGATGGTTTTTAAAAAGTCTGAAAAACACTGCTTTTGATATTTAAGGTTCTAAAACAGGTAACTGAAACAGAACCCAACACCTCTCCTTGGCCTCTGATCACTCCTAGGACAATTCAAGAGGGACCCTCAGCACAGGATGAGTCTTAGAGCCTTCTACCTGACGTGAGGTCGGCCTGTGAACAGCTCTATCCTGTAGCTTCCGTCTGAAGATTTAGGTCCTGGTGCAGGCTCGCTAGCTTTCAAAGTGTCCCGTGTTTTGGATGGACAATTTTAACTAATACAAAGTTTTCTTGTTTTCTTTCTTTCTTTCTTTCTTTTTCTCTCTGTCTCTCTTTTTCTTTTCTTTTTTTTTTTGAGAGAGAGCTTCACTCTGGTCACTCAGGCTGGAGTGCAACGGGGCGATCTCGGCTCACTGCAACCTTTGCCTCCCGGGTTCAAGCGATTCTCCTGCCTCAGCCTTAGCTGGGATTACAGGCACCTGCCACCACACCCGGCTAATTTTCATATTTTTAGTAGAGATGGGGTTTCACCATGTTGGCTAGGCTTGTCTCGAACTCCTGGCCTCAGGTGATCTATCCGCCTCGGCCTCCCAAAGTGCTGGGATTACAGGTGTGAGTTACCGTGCCAGGTCACAAAGCTCTTTCGTATATCAAGTGGAAATCTACCTCCCTGTAGATATCTCCAGAGCTCCAGAAATACAGAGTAAGCGTGTCTCTGTATGCACTGGTTAGTCACCATGAGACTCTTTTGAATATTAAACCAGGCAATATGGGTAAAAGAGACCAGTGTAGGACTAAGATCTTGGAAGGCATTCAATAAACAGTAGTTATTCTCATCTTTAAGAGTCTTTCAAACACCTGGAAACACCTCTCATCTCACCCGGTCCCCTGTCTTCCAAAACAAGTATCCCCGAGACATCAAATAATTAAATTTGCAGACCCTTTTATGTTGGGCTAGTTTCTCAATATTCCTCTTAAAAAGAGTACTGAGCACTCACGCCTGTAATCCCAGCACTTTGGGAGGCCAAGGTAGGCGGATCACAAGGTCAGGAGTTCAAGACCAGCCTGGCCAAGATAGTGAAACCCCATCTCTACTGAAAATACAAAAAATTAGCCAGGCGTGGTGGTGGGTGCTTGTGATCCCAGCTACTCAGAAGGCTGAGGCAGATAATTGCTTGAACCCAGGAGGTGGAGGTTGTGGTGGGCCGAGATGGCACCACTGCACTCTAGCCTGGATAACAGAGCAAGACTCCATCTCAAAGAAAAAAAAAAAAAAAGAGTACTGAGCAAAATAATTCAGAAATACTGAGAGTAAAATAGAAACATCAATTCTTTTTATATAAAGGAGTTTATATATATAAATTTCTGATACTACACTAAGAGGAGGAAGCTCACCAGCAGTTTCCTGGTGGACCTGCTACAAGAAGCCAGGGCTTCCTGATCTCAGGTTATGCCACTGGAACATCTGCTCTAGTTATTTCATCACCTTTACCACTTCAGATTCATTTCCTCATGCCAAGACTTTTTTGAATCTTGAATAATGAGCTACCCTTCTCTGCAAATCTTAGAACATGATTTCTATGAATCAGAATCTAGCAACTGGAAAAAGGCTCTAGGGAATACCTAGTCACGCCTCCCATTAAACTTAAAATCTCTGTTATATATTTGTATATGTTCCTCAAATACAAATAATAAAAATATTTATTTTTATTTTGAGGGAAAACTAGAGTGACACAAATATCAGTTAGTAAATGTTGACATTTCACAAGGTTTATATGAATAACCAAGTAGAGCAAAAGACCCCTTTTGGGAATTGAAATTCGATAACCTTGCTTACCTAGGTACTAAGAAACAGAGGTATGAGAAGCCAATACATAAATATATTTACCTTACATTTATTTGCTTCTTTGACTACCATCCTGTTTATATTTGCAAAGTTTCAAAATTTACCAGATCTGTTTGCAGTGCTAAAAAAATTTAATGTATAATTAGTTACAGTACTTAAATAAATAGTATTTAATCATAATAGAAGGGCAGTGACTCCAAACCCAAGGGCTTTTTGATGGACTTCTGATTGAAGCCAACAGCACCAAGCCCTTGGTAAATGCACCAAGCATGGTGAGGGAGGGATGGGGGCTTGCATCCCTTGTGGGGATCCTCCTTGTGTAGTCAGCAACCCACCCATGGCAGGGGGCCCTGGACCACCTGGGTCCCACACACTGCCCTTACATCGTGCCTACAGGGTTTCAACAGTGAGTAGACAGGGTCAAGGACTTGCTTGAATAGTAATGTACAAGAACAGTGACTAGTAACACTGCCAAAAAAGTAAACTATTCTAGTAGGTATATGCATAGAGGTGAAGTTCAGTATCAATTTTCAGACAGTCATTAAAATGCCAAGAGATGAAATCTGTTTATATATGACTATTTTACAAATGGATGAGGTTACCCAGAAAATTCAGCCAGGGCAATTAAGGTGAAAAAAAAATCTTATTTTGGTTGTAAGTTTCTTGGTAGATAAAGGCAAAAACAGAAATCAAATAGATGTTGAAAAATTCATTAATAAATAATAATTACAAATTTATTTGCTAAAATAAACTTTTTTCTGGAATAAAAGCACTAGGAATTTGTCATTGACATTTTTGAGAAAAAGACATTGGGTAAAAGTACTATTATCTTTCCTATCATCTGCCACAATAAAAACTGCCTTTAAAAAGATTAATTCATGTTTACTGTTAAAAAAAAAAAAAACACACACACAACACACAAAAGCACATATTGAAGAAGACATTGCCCCAGATTCTAACGTAAGATAATCACCATTCATATTCTGGTGACCATCCTTGCTTGTATCCACATGTGTGCATACACAACACGCACACACACACTCTCTCCATTTTTCTCTCTAAATGGGATCGTGAATATTGTCCTTCAGTGGTTTTGACTGAAGGCACAGAAATAATAACCAAATGAACAACTGTGAAATCAACCCTCTACAACCACTAATGGGAGAAGGGTTGGACTAAGGCATGGATCTAAGATCCATGACTTAGATTCTGAGTCATGCAGGCATTTAGGCACGGAACTAAAATGTTATGGCCCAGATACTATGATTTCTAATAGGCAACATGTCTACTGAGCAACTCTCATGTTAATCTGATAAATGAACTGAACATCAGATGGATTCTGAGTGACAGCCAGGTGACTATTAAACTACCCAATAATTCTTGAAAAGTGCCTAGTGTAAGTATTTGCTTGCATTGGTTATCACTCATTTGTGAACTTTTTGAGAAGTAGGCTTATATTACTATCTTGCCTGATGGGTTAGCATGGGAGTAAGCAAAAGAGGTGGTTGTGGGTGAAATAAGTGTTTCCCTCCAAAATAAGGTTTGAATCATAGCTACTCACAGAGTTACTATGGTTCTGTGTCCTATTTCATGGAAGAAATTAAATTCAATTCCCAGACAATAAAGGCAGATGGCCATCTTCCTAACAGAACTTCAATAGCACTGTGGTGGCATTGGCTTGGCTAACATTTATTGAGCACTTCTTATGTACCAGGCACTGTGCTAAGCATTTTATATGCTGATTCTCATAACAACCCTGCCACATGGTCCTAGCGTTATTTGTTTATGAATGACTACAAGGAGCTTCAAATAAATAAAACTGCCCACGTCTTACAACTGAAAAATGGAGGAGCTGAGAGTCAAATCCAGGTGTGTGTGACCCTAGAGTCTAAGGAATTAGGTGCACTGTGCTGAAAGAAACTGCATGGGTGGCCAACAGCAGCAGCCAGTGGTTCACCTGCTGGATCAGTGCAGTGCTCCTCTCAAGGCTGGGGAGTGCCACCCGACCCTGACGTCTGTGAGCCCCAACATGTACGGGCTCACGGATGCCAGCGGGCACTTCCTGCAGGTATCTAGCCCACAGATCAGGTTTAGATCTAGGAACACATGTCACTGCAATTGGAGGCCACTTGCCCATTGTTTCTATAGCCAGACAATGGGCAGTCAATTAAATCAACTGCATGAAGTAGTTTGGTTATTACTCATCAATTAAAGTCTCAGGACATAATTGAGTAGGGCGATGGCGTGAATTCCACCCACACCAACTGAGGTTCAAATGTGGGCAGTGCCCCAGGGTTGCTTTCATCTCTAATTAGTTTTCATGAATATTGGTAAAAGAAAGGACTGAACGATATCCTCAGTAAATGTCCAAAATTTAGAACAAAACGAAACAAAGCAAAAATAAAAAACCCTTTCTATATCTTATCCCTACGGAAAACTACTCTTGGAACAGCACTGCATCAAAATGGACCATAACAGTCATCTAGCCCAATCTTCCATCCTCTGAAAACACCTCACTACAGCACCCCTGACAAGCCTGCATTCCCAGTCCTGGGCATGCCCTACAGCAAACCACCCTGCCGCTAAGCAACCTCACTGACAGATGTCCTTCCTTTTACCGAGGTGAAGCCTGCAGTCATGGAGCCTGCTCTTTGGTCGTCATTTTGCCCGTGGAGATAGCGCTTAGACTTATTTTCTCTTCCTCCTCACAGTTGTCCTAATATCTGGAAACAGTGGGTCTTTTAAATTGCTTCTTTCCTGCAGGCCAAGTACCCGAGGCAGTGGTCCTGACTACAGGCATGGGTGCCGGGGCTTCCCCAGAAGCTAGACATGCAAGGCTCCAGGTAAGTGTGATGAACACAAAGTGGGGCTCTTCCCGTCAGCCATGAGGACACTGGCAGCCTTTTACACTCTATACTGTTCCTTTGCCATTTGCATTACACTGCCAATTCATTCTAAGCCTGTGGCTAATGAAAACCTCTGGATCTTTTCTCAAATGAGCTGTTCTTGTTGAATAAGGTGAATTCCCAATCTGTGTTACTGACTAAAAATATATGTTCATGAAATAAAGTATTTTGCTAGATATGATCCCACCAGGATCAGTATGAAACTGGTGGAAAGCCAATTCTCACCACCTTTGTGAAAATTGCTCCATGTGTTTTCCTGGGATCATCTGGCACATGCAATCCAAAAAACAATTTGTTACTTACTCATTAGCATTCAAGCTAGCTGTGGCTCTGATGATCATGTAGCAGAGTGTGAGGGCACTGAGGAGGCCAAAACTGGCAATAATAAACCATTCTTCTGTTGACAAAGGAAAGGGAGGAAATCACTCTGGGGAGAAGGTTTAAGTCAAATCGATGCCAACATTTCCCTCAAATGCAACGAAGCAGACGTCAACGGAGGTGTAAGTCAAGATTGGCCCAAGGAAGTGAAGCAGGAGGTTTGCCAGAGAGCTACTAACTGGAGAAGGTTAGTGGAGTACTGGTGAAAGCTGCAAGGGAGAAAGGAAAGCATGGCCCAACCATTTCTTCCATTTAGGTCCTGAGGTCTGTGAGCAGTGTAGCCACCAAAAAGTGTGTGGTGAAAATATGTATATAAAATTGCACATGGACATAGACTTTTTTCATTGTTAATGTAAATGGCAGTAAAGCAGACTAAGCATATTTATAGCCTTCTTTCCTTCTTCATTCTGTCATTTCTGCATGGCTTTCATTCTTAGTCAAAGGCTGAGGAACACGGAGCAACGGTTCTCCAGGTCCTGTGGGTGCTCCCAGCAGTCTGCGAGCCGGCCTCCCATGGCATCCATGGCTACATTCTTCTCTCTTACGCATGGGCTTACTTGGGATATTTACGTAAAAAGGACATCTCACTGGTGTCTCAAGAAACCAGAAACTACTCTTCCCGACCCCACTGCCGAGGAGCAGCACTGGCTGTCCAGGCTGTGACACGCAGAAGTAGGAAGGGCGGGGGACTGACCGGGTACTTGGCTGCCAAAGAGCTGGAAACCTTTGGTGCTTACAACTCTAAGGATTGTCATCTAGCCTGTCTCTCTCTCTCCATCCAGATATTTTCCCTTACCTTTTCAGAGCCGATGTTGTCAAAGTAACATTTTAAAAACAGTATTTATTGGGAACCTCAAAAACAACCTAAGAACCGATCTGACTTGCTAAAAAGTCTTAACTCTAAAATATTTCTTAGAGTATACAATGACTAGGGCTTTTTTAACAAAATGTTATACAATAAAATTACCTATATATCTGCAAGAAGGAAGAGAGAACTATTTACATGTGAACTGCCAAATATTTTATGCATAAGCTGTATACAACATGTGTGTCTCTCAATCTGGGTTCCACAAATCCTAACCCCGCATGCAAAACTGTGTGTGCATAGGCCTTTTTCTAGAAAAACATACTTTTGTTAGATTTTAAAGGTGGTGACTTTCGGAAGGTCACGAAGCACTGCTCTGGAGGACTTCCGGGTCCGGAGTGTGCTCTATGAGCATTTCTCTGCCCAGCTTAGCTTATGTTATGAAAATGCTTAGTAAACCCCTACTGTTTAGACATCAGTACAGCCACTGTCTCTCAAACTACAAACTTCCTCATCAGTAGATTGAAGCTTTTTATTTAATCGCATGAACGTTCAAGACCACATATAAAACCCACCATTTTTACCTGTAATGTTTTAAGTTAGGGAAAATGTATATGGCATTTTAAAAAATCAAGAGCCGAATGCCATCACCATCAAGGAACTTAAGACAGTATCCTCTTTTTTCTTCTTGGAGACTTTTACATAGGATATGTAGACTACCTTGTAGAACTTCGTCACATCTACATTTCCAAATTCTGAGTATACCATCCCATATTTGCACGTCTTTGTGTGTGCTGTGATTTCAATTTTAAAAACTAGTAACAAAAGGAAGTAGACACCATCATAAAACACCCCATATGCTGGTGGCATTTCCACAGTGCCCCCCTGCAGCGGGCCTGGCTACCTCTGCCCCCAGTGCCTACTTAGCACAGTGCCTTGCACACAGTGGGTGCCAGTTGGATGCATTGTGGTTGCTATGGTGCTATAGAGCTTCAGAGGGAAAGCAGAGGTAGCTGTGGTTTAGTTCAATCACATGAATTTTATTTACTAACATCATGTGTAAATTCTGCTAACGGTGATTAATTTGGTACATGAAGTAATCTTTTTTATCATCAAAGCAAAAGGTTTTGAAAGGACATTTCTATATAAAATATAATGGGATCAGTATTTAATGTAGTAAGTAGTAGGTGCTCAATAAATGTTTGATCAATGAAGGACCCGAAAAACTCACTAATAAACCAACAACCTTTGTGTTCTTTATTACTACTCAATCAAGTTTTAAAACTGTAGACCACAAAACCTAAACACCAAAGAAAGAAAACCATGAAATGCTATCAAAATGAATCACTGAGAGATGGTGCGAAATGAGCCAAACTACGCTCAAAGCATAGTTTTCCCTGCTGCATAACTGAATGAGGGCTCTCTGAGTTAGACAGATGACAGAATAAAACCTGGGGAACCATTTTCTAACAACAATGTCTGGTTGGTTAAAAACATGAATACTTGGATTGAACAGACCACACAAGTCTTAATATGTAAAGGAGAAAACATTCTGTAACAGTGTCATCCATTTCACTGACTCCCAGAGTGGAGTGGGGTCCCGCGAGCCTCAGGGTCTGACGCTCTAGGCAAGCAGCAGCAGGTACTGGAAAAGGCGACAGCAGAGCAGCAACAAGGAAGATGGGTGAAAGGTTGTTAGATGAAAACAACATGTAAAGAATGGAAGTGAAGAGAAAAGCTGGCTTGTTGAGGGGTGAATGTCTGTGAGGCCCACACACACGCTGTCAGCTCACTCACACCGTCCTTAGGCACTGCCATCAAAATACTCGGCATTTCTTTCCTGCTTGTCGACAGTGCAATGTGAAGATGTTCATAACTTGTTCACGGTATTTTTTTTCAGGCAGATTGTCCTTTGGCTTTTCTCCTACCTCATATACAATTATACCAAAGAGTTAAGTGCCAAGAGACCAAACTTCCATAAAAAACTTAAAATAAAGTGCGCAACAGGCTATCTTCCAAGAACTGTGAATTTTTAGGTTTAAATTATAGATGAGTTTCCCACTAAGTAGCCTGTAGCCCCGGAGGTGGAGAACACCAGCGCTCACAGTACACGACACACCAGCAACGCTGCTGGGGGCCTGTGTCACCTTCCAACATCTCCCTTTACACGCCTGTTTGTAATGCAATGATTTCAAAACAAGGTTTGTAATACAGCGACTAAGACAGACCTCAACAGCTACTCATCAAATGCAGCTATTCCTATTAATTATACACAAACACACCAGCTACTTATCATAAATAAAGTTTCATTCTTCCAAATACCTGTTTTAACAGAAACACACATCCCTTTCTTGGTTACAGTCTGTGTTGCAGGCTGAGGCGAGTGCCTTGACTCTCCTGATGGTCCCGAATGCCCATATAGGCAGTCACATGCCCCGTGCCTGAGTGGAGGCCCCCACTTACTTGTTACTGCAATGTTGATTTCTCCTGTTCTCGGAGTGAGCTCCCCATCCTGAGGAAGAGGCGAGATCCCCGAAGTTCGAAGTGGCTCAAGGCCGAGGGAGTTGTCGCCGGCAAGGTCGCCAAGGGCTGATCTTCGGTTTACAGCTTGGGTTCTGGTGAGCCTTTCCATATCGAATGCTACGTTATCAGTACATGGCAAATTCGGCTGCAAAATATTTCTAGGTTAAAAATAATTGTAAGGAAAACAAATCCTTTCATAAGATTCTGAAGTTTGACACCCTGTTGCAAAGACCTTACTAAGTTATTTCCCTGTGATATCCTCTCATTTATCTGCCCACCTACCTACTCCTTCTCCTCTCACCCTAAGTTTTTCTTCAAAAGGCACAGAGATCTCTTCTCAGAAATGGTACAAAGGAAAACCAAACTTCACTGCAGATCAGAGAAAACTGGTCACAGGCACAGGGAGTCGTAATCATTAACATACAGATACCAAACATCCAGTTTAAAACAGTAAACTATTACTTTACTTCATGGTAAATGTCCATGTTGAAGAATCCCAGGTAATAGAAAACACCTCTTTCATCCTACTAACTTCTCCGAAAGCCCCATTTCTCTGGTAGTCAGTTTTTAAGTATCGTCTGCCTTTAAACACAAGTAAAGCATAAAACCGAGAGTAGGTCAAAGTTGAAAAGACTTTTGAACTATAAGAAAATGATCTGTTTCAAAACCTAAGCACCTAATCCTGAGGGAGAGGTATAGAGCTGCTTAGGGCCACAGTCTACCAATTAAAAAGTGAGCACCAAAAGTCTGTGGTTGTAACAATGTGCATGTTCGGTTTACCTAACAACCTTTGGTTCTCTCAGCATGTAGCAGCAGGCCGCACATGAGAAGCAGAGCTGGGAGGGGTGGCTGTGAGAAGTTTATATGTTTCTAGAGAGAAGTTTCAGCCAACCAAACCTGGAACCAATGGCTTTCTGGGCAAAAGAACCATTTCAGGTCATCTCAAAGCCTTATTTTAAAAAAAGCAAAACACAGTGTACTAAGTGATGCTTAGACTCACACCCAGTTAGGAGAGGTTTTTTTATGTTCATTACATGTAAGGATCCATGATAACCTGCAGTACATTTTAGAAGGATTTTTGTTATAAACAGAGGAGAAAAGTATTAGCACTTAATATACTTAACAAACAGGCTAGGCATGGTGGCTCACGCCTGTAATCCCAGCACACTGGGAGGCTGAGGAGGCCAGATCACGAGGTCAGGAGATTGAGACCATCCTGGCTAACACGGTGAAACCCCGTCTCTACTAAAAATACAAAAAGTTAGCCGGTGTGGTGGCGGGCGCCTGTAGTCCCAGCTACTCGGGAGGATGAGGCAGGAGAATCACGCCACTGCACTCCAGCCTGGGCGACACAGTAAGACAGCCCCAACGAGAAGGGTTTATCCAGTCCATGGTGTCAGTAACACCTGATACTTTGAGTAATCCCATGTTAAATGGCATCACCACTGACATGATCTCTGGAGACAAAGGACAAATGGGGCATTACTGCCCGCCCAACTGTATACACCGAAACTGTGTTTGACAGTATATTTAAAATAAGATGCCTTCGATCTTCTTTGGTTTGCAAGCTAAAATGAGTTCATCTGTTGGATCAAACTAAACTTTTTGTTCCATAAGGAGATTATTCTTTCATTCTTTGAGACCAGAAACTATGTTATTTTCTGATAAAAAGCATAACCCTGGATATACATGCTTCTCTTAAGCAAGGACTAACCAAGGTCCTTGGTTACTCAAGTCAGTGTTGACCTGGCACCTGCCACAGCTGGACTCTGGCACACCTGGCGATGGCCCCTGCCAGGCTATGGTTGTCAACAGTTCTCCCTGGGCTTCAGGCACTGTCTGCCTTCTCTGCTTGCAACTTACCAACCCCCAAGAAATCAAAGTCAAACTTCAGGCTAAAGAACACAGTTTTATATTATGCCAAGCACAGAGGAGATTACGACTGGAACAGAGTCAACAGCATACAGCCTATCTTTTTAAAAAAGATGTCGGAATGAAGAAAAACCATGTCCTTCTCTCTTTCTTCATCTCATACTCCTCACCCAACAGAAGCACACTTTTAAAAGTGGACCATGCCAGGTGTGGTGACTCATGCCTATTATCTCAGCACTTTGGGAGGCTGAGACAGGAGGATCACTTGAGGCCAGGAGTTTGAGACCAGCCTGAACATCTTGTCTCTTCAAAACATAAAAAAGTGGCCAGGCACGGTGGCTCATGCCTGTAATCCCAGCACTTTGGGAGGCTGAGGCGGATGCATCACCTGAGGTCAGGGAGACCAGCCTGGACAACATGGTGAAACCCTGTCTCTACTAAAAATACAAGAAATTAGCCGGGGGTGGTGACAGGCACCTGCAATTTCAGCTACTCAGAAGGCTGAGGCAGGAGGATCGCTTCAACCTGGGAGGCAGAGGCTACAGTGGGCCAAGATCATGCCATTGTACTCTAGCCTGGGCAACAAGAGCGGAACTCTCACTCAAAAAAACCAAAACAAAAATAAGTTAGCCAGGCATGGTGGTGTGTGCCTGTAGTCCTAGCTACTCAGAAGGCTGAGGTGGGAGGACTGCTTGAGCCCAGGAGTTCGAGGTTATAGTAAGCTATGATTGCACCACTACACTGCAGTTGGGCCACAGAGTGAAACCTTATCTCTTAAATTTAATAAAAGAAAAAAAAAGGACTAGTACAGTTATTTACCTTCTCTTCCAGGAGTTCTCTGAGATGGGTTAGACTTCTCAGTAGTTTGGAAAAAAGGTCCTGTTGGGCTTACATGGTTACATGGCAAATATAGCCAGTGTTTTCTTGTGTGTCTTAGTCACACCTCCTATTATGCCAATTATGTTATACTGTATTACACATACATATAATAATACATAAAAGTGATAACAAATAAAATAGGAAACATACCACAATTCCCAGGGCCTTCAATATATTAAGTTTGCACATAGGACAGGTACAATGTTCACTAAGCCAGGGATCCACGCAGGATTTGTGGAAAACATGCCTATAAAATAATGGAGAGTTATGTCACAAATTACATACCGAGAAATGTATTAGGCCAAAATGGAAACAAAGGGAATTTTTAGTCTGTTTTCCCCCCTTTCAGAACATATTTTAAGCCCCAAGAGACAAATATTGGGAATTTATTAAAATATAACTTGCAGAAAATCTCCTGAACCCAACCTCATATGTACAACACTGTGGAAGAATGGGTAAGTAGGATTTGGTTGTTTGGACCTTTTATTTTACCAAATTCCAAAAAGGACTACTGGAAACTTAGAAAATTTATTAAGAATGCAAACAATCACACTTTACAAACCAGTTATGCTTTCTACAATAGCTAACATAGAAAAATGGAATTTCAAAAAGATATTAAATCATGGTTAAATGAAAAGAGTTCTCTGTATAGTTATTAGTTTTATGGAATCCTGTTTGAATGTCATTTTTAAAAACTTCTGAGCAATTTGTGTTGAATGTTTATAAAAGCTACAGGGAAGTTGAAACTATTTTAAGGGGTAAACTGTGCCTAGATTCAAGTAACACTTAGCAATTTTCAGCTGAAATGTTAAAGGGGGAGGATGGGTGATTTTCTCTCTTATTGAAGAAAGTAGAAAGCCACAGCCTTGTGACTGGAAATAAGTCAGTCAGAGGGTTTTGCATTCTTAAAAAAAGGAACTTGTGCCCTCTGGAAGGGAAGAAAGACTGCAGGAGCTGCAGAAATTACTTCTCAAGCTCTAGCACCTGGCCCAGCCGCTTTCTGAAGCTCTACAGTCCTGGCCAAACAGGGAGAAGGTGGGTGCCAGGACAGACATTCAGGGCAGCTTTGGAAGAAACACTAATCTGAGTTTGGGATAAGAGAAATTTTTGAGTAACATGCCAAAGTGAACCATGGTATACCTTTACAACTTTGATTGTCAATTTCCAAGTTAATGTTATTTATAGCTGTTTTAAAATGTAGTTTTGATTTATAAAAAAGAGGTCTAGAAAACTCAGTTTCTGTTGGGATCTGGAACAGACGTTCATGCTTACAACTTACAACTTCGGCCTGAACAATATACGCACATGTCTGCCTACCACTGTTTGATGGCCTTACGCTCATTTCTTTGGGGACAAGAGTAAAGATCTTGAAGAATGGATTTGTCAGTCTAGTCTTAAATTCGCAGACAATGAAATAACTGGAACCATCACCCCGAAGGCATTTATTTAAACCTTAAAGCTTTTACTTAAGGGCTGGAAACCCGCCAATCCATAGGTAAGCCCCAAATACATTCAGTACGCCTAAGGCATTATGTCTTATTCCTCGTAGCCTGTGTGTGTGGCACGGTTCCTTACTACAGGGTGTCCCCAGGGCCAGCCTAGACTTTCCAGCAGGGGTCAACTGCACTAATGCTGGCTGCTGACCAGCAAAGACCACAAAAGGCTTCTTAACCCTTTTGGTGAATACAAACGCCCTTAGATCTGATATAAATTACAGAACCTCCTTCTAGAAAGTCACAGGGACGCAAATGCCTGGTACCTTGCATACATGTTCAGGAGGGGTACGGACCTGTGCACTGGGTTAGCACTAGGGTGGGGTGGCCGGGGAGGTGCTGCAGGTCAGGCCTACACAGGGCAGATGATGGGACTTTGCCGACTGACAGGTAACAGAAGAGATATGGTGCTGTGACCTCTGAGCAGGGCTCTGGTGCAGGAATGGGAAGTATCCCGCTGGGGGTTGGGGGAGGCCTAGGTGCTGTGTTCTGATCAGAGCTCTGGTACAGAAGTGAGAGGTATCCAGATGCAGTTGGGGGGTGGTTGGGCTTGCTGAACTGTTGGTGGAGACCTGGTAAAGCCGCAGCAGCCACCTGAGGGGATAGAGGTGTGGTCCTGGTGCTCCCTGCTGGGGCCAGTTTTTGCTTTTCCCTTTTCTGATTGTCCTGTCTTTCCTTATTCAGAAAGAAGCAAATGGTATAATTCTTGTATTTTCTTTTTAAAGCTGCATGAGTTCAGTGTTCTCTGCCTGTTTCTTTAACCTGAAATTAGTTATAAATATGTTTGGGTTCTTCAGTAACGGTTTCCTTCCAGGATTACTGATATAAAAGACGTGTCCGCCCCTCTGTTTTACTAAACAATTAAAAATTTCTCCTCTACGCTGTAGGGTACTATGAAGAAAAATAAAAAAGACCAACTGGTTCTCTGGCGACAAATTTAGAAAACCTTCCTTCCTTAGCTAACTGAAAATCTGAAATATTTCTGGTCTTTGGGCTCTCGATCCACCCCATCCCTCTCTTAACCCTGACCCCTACCTCAGAGCACTAAACACCCTTCCTTCCTAATTATCTTTCCAAATTCCCCACCAGTCCAGCTTCCGTGCAACTCACCCAGAGATCCTCAGTCTCAAATTCCCACGGCACATCCCTCCCTTTCACTAACAAATCTGGGTGGCTGTTCTCTTCACCCATGGCCCTCCTCTCCTTCCTGTCTCTTCTGTGATCTCCATAGGCAGCTGCCCTGAATGCGGTACTTTGTCCCCCATCACCCATTGTCTAACACTCCTGCTGGTCTCTTCATTGCAACTTTCACTGAACTCACCGTGGCCTTTCCTTCCCTTCTAGGCAAAGTTCTGCTACACCAGTCTGGTGCTTGGCAAACCACCTTTCTGCTGTGCAGAGCTCTCAGCTAAGGACTGGGCCACGGGCGTTTAATCTACCTTGGGAGGTGTTTGGAGCAGTCAATGCAACACAGCGTGTGGACCACTCCGAGAAGTGCCAAGGCTGAGCACATGCAGGGCCATCACACCGGCAGAGCAGCCCCACCAACTAGTCACACTCCTGCACGCCTAACCATGCTCGCCCTCACTATGGCTGTGGGCTCTCACTGTGGAAGGTGCTCCATGGACACCCAGGAGGCCTCAGAAAGACACACCTGGGGCAAGTGGGGCCTTGAAAAGAAGTTCCCCACTCACGTGATAAAAACGCACATAAATGCAGAACAGGCTCGCCACACATAGGGTGGGTGGGTGGTACACCGGGACAGAAAGCAGGTAACACGTGGACAGTGAAACATGAAAAGCACAAGTATACCGAACTTCAACAAGTCCTTTATTTCTATGAGAAATACTTTGGGATACAGAATGAGAAACAAACGTGAAAGGAACAAACCCAGCAATAATGAAATTCAGTGCCCTCCCCTTTCCTATGTCCCACACATGCCATAAACTAGAGTGAGCGGAAGAGCGCTGTGGGAGGGGAGGCTCTGTGGGAGGAAGGTGAGTTGCTCTCA
The DNA here is from genome assembly GCF_002776525.5 of Piliocolobus tephrosceles. Taxonomy (NCBI): domain Eukaryota; kingdom Metazoa; phylum Chordata; class Mammalia; order Primates; family Cercopithecidae; genus Piliocolobus; species Piliocolobus tephrosceles. Next base: position 110,876,143 of record NC_045437.1, on the reverse strand, counting down.
CAGCTCTGCAGCCTCTTGGTGCCGTTTAAGAACCTGGCAAATATAAAAGGATGCAGAATTATTAAAGGTCACAGACAGAAACTCTCTTCTGCTAGCTGGGGCTGGCAGCAGTCACCGTCTCTATAGGTCCTCCGTTGCAGTGGAGCCTCAGACATCTGCAGTGCCAGCCCCCGGCTTTAGCTCCCACAGTGGCATGGAAACATACGTTCATCCATCCACGCTGCAGCACTCCACTTCTGAAAAAGTACTTCTAACTACTAAAAACTCCTATGACTAACCTTTAAGAGGTCTAAATAAGACGAGGTGACCAGCTCCTCAGTTTCTAAGATCTGCTGGCTAACATCCAAAGGAGAATCAGCTGTGATCACTAAGCCGAGGAGGGGGCCCCTCCGCCATGCCAACTGCCACCTGTCCACAGTAAACAGTGCGACAGAAGAGGAAAAAGAAAGGTCATGTGGCAAGAAGCAGGCAATCCCTGAGAGGCTGGACAGTTCTGGATAGAAAGCCCCACCTGAGCTTGTGAATTGTTAAGATGGACAGGAAGGTGTCCAGGCCCATCTCCCTCCCTCACGGAAGTGGGGAAGAGGCAGTGGGCAGGTATGACAGGAGAGGCTGTGGGGTGGTACTTGGGAGGGTGATGGCTTTGAAAGACAGGTTTAAAAACTGGACTGGGAAATACGAGTGTGACGAGATGCCGGCGAGTGGAGACAGAACACTGGAAGGAGCAGCCAGCCAACAGAACGAGACCCTAAGGAAGGGAGAGAGCAGGCACGCAGCAGCGCGGGGAGGAGCGGCATGGACCACAGCAGACGGCCTCTCCAGCCTGAGTGCCTGGGTCAGCAGGCTGAGGAATTCCATCCATTGCTTCCTCTGGGAAGTCGATGGTGAAGGGGTCCTCTGCGAGTGGAGAGTAAGCATGTGAGTTAAGGTGCTGAAGTAGAGTGAACACACCTGCAGGTGCTGCTGTGACGAACGCGGGACGCCAGCCAGGTCAGGGCAGGGCTCTGCGCAGCGGCAGGCCTGGCGGGGAGGCTATGTCTGCCAAGTCAGTTCAGTCCCGTGGGAGAACGGTGAGGGAGCAGAACCGCTTAGCAACATGAGGTACAGAGAGCCACAGCAGGTGACACCGACTCTGGCTTCAAAGACACTAGGGGCGGGGAGGCGTCCCAAGGCAGAAGGAATTCTGTAAGCGGCAGGTTGGTGAGAGCGAAGGCGCAGCTCTGCGAGTGGCATCTGCTGGGGAGAGGCTTGAAGAGGCGCATAGCCATCCTCAGCTCAGTGGTTCTCATCTGGAGGCAGCTTTGGTTGTCACAACTGTGTGTGGGTGGGTGCTACTGACACCTAGTGGGTAGAGGCCAAGGACACTGCAATGCCCACACCCCCAAACAATGACAATGGTCCCAAATGTCGACAGTGCCAAGGTGGAGAAATGTTGCTCTAGGTTAAAGACTGTCACAAGTACTGCTTGATGTATAAAGTTAATTTGTATTACACCTGATAATTGCACTGTCGCTACATGGCAGTGAGATGGGGTGCTGTGCTGAGCAGGCTGTGCGGTGCAGTCTAGGGAAAGTTACAGCTTGGTGACGCAGGGGGTGTCAGAGGAACAAACAGCCGCTCAGTTCCACAGCAACAGGGAAAACTCTACACTCAGCCAGGGCAGTGAGCACGGATAGTAACACAATGACCCAGTACTGAAAGACAGCTGAGTGACAGTACCATAGAGGGCGCAATGAAAGAAGTACGTGAAAAATTCTAACACTCATAAGCAGACCACAAACACAAACCACTTCTATGGTGGCAGGTGCAGCTGCAGAAATGGTTCAGATCAACCATGGCCTAGACCTTGCTGGAGGGCGTGGCCTTGCAGCATCAGAATCGGGCAGGAACTTATAAGTGCATACGCCTGGCCTCCACTCGGGATGTTTCTGAAAGCCTCCCAATGACTCCGATGCACAGTCAGGTCTGGAAAGCAGTGAACTAAATTTTAAGAAGAGGGACAGACGTCAGGCTCATGCCTGTGATCCCAGCATGTTAGGATGCTAGGATGGGAGGATTACTTGAGGCCAGGAGTTCACAGCAGCCTGGGCCACATAGTGAGACCCCAACTCTACAAAAAATAAAAATTATACAAAAGGAAAAAGATAACTCCAAATGAAACTGTGAAAAGTCAACACTGAAGGGATGAAGATAATGGGATTAAGCTCCCAGAATAACCTACTTCAGGCCGAGCCTCCCCTGAGGACCCCTCATTTTAGTAATGCCCATGAATGGTTCTGGAGGCCCTCATTTTTAGGTACCACACGGTTCTAGAGGATCCGGGGCTGAAATAGCAAGACAGAATTTGGAGCGCCTTGGCTTCTCCTGGTCATTCCAGTGTTGAAGCAGGCAAGTGCGGACGACGCCTCCCTGTGTCCCGCTGGCCCTCCTTCTGATTTGCACTTGCGTGTGCATTTCCTTTAGCCTCACGTTTAGACCATCAATGACTGCATGTGAAGGAAGACTGGTTGTTCCATAGTTTAATTTTCTACAGGACAGCCTACATTTAGTTTTATAGATTTTCCTTTATATATAAACTAGAATGACTTGACTTCTAGAATCTTGGATTTCTGTTTCAGTATATGTAATTCTTCTTCAGTTTGTTTTTCTTTTTTTAAAAACAGATTTTCCTAGACACAAAATAGATACTTTGTAAGTAAAATAAGACCGGTAGCCTCATGGAGATAACAACTCACAATTATTTTATTAATTCACATGCTCCATATTATAAGGCTGGAGTTGTGTGGATGTCTTTTAAATAGATGGGAGAAGAGGCAAACTCTTTGGTTTTAGGCTTCTTGGCAGGTGATTTCCTATTTATCCAATTGACACTCAGAACTGTGTATCTTAGTTTCATACTCCCCAGCTCGAGAGGAGCCATGGGAGAAACCAACATGGGCACCCAGGCACAGGCGAATCTTCTCCTCACGGAGGGAGGCTTGGGTCCTATGTGGGGAGCACGACATTAAAGGCAGGCCTTGACACAGCTCTGCCATTTCTGAATGTGCAACCCTGGAACCTGCTACTGGCTCACCATCCTTCACTGCACAACAGGGAAAAAACACCCTCTTAGGACTGCTGAGATAATTTAGGAGAAGATGAGTACAGTCTGCTCAGAGCAGAGCACCTGAATCACAGCAGGCACAAAGCAGGTATCAGTTCTCTCCATTTTGCATAATCCAGGTTTAGAAAAATATTTAATCCACGTCCCTGGAGTTGTGGTACCCAGAGCCAGGTGAGTTCGATGGAAGTCTCACTGAAGGGCCTAGTGATGTAGTCTAAGATGGACAGGAACAAGGGACTGTTTTTGAAACCTACATGAATCACAAATCAATGCCGAGCACAGTGGCTCACGCTTGTAATCCCAACATTCTGAGAGGACAAGGCAGGAGAACTGCTTGAGTCCAGGAGTTCATGTTCAGCTGTGGGCAACATAGCAAGAACCCCATCTTTAAAGAAAACAGGCCGGGTGAAGTGGCTCACGCCTGTATTCCCAGCACTTTGGGAGGCTGAGACTGGCGGATCACCTGAGGTCAGGAGTTCGAGACCAGCCTGGCCAACATGACGAAACTCTGTCTCTACTAAAAATACAAAAATTAGCGGAGTGTGGTGGTGGGTGCCTGTAATCCCAGCTACTCAGGAGGCTGAGGCAGGAGAATTGCTTGAACCCGGGAGATGGAGCTTGCAGTGAGCTGAGATTGCACCACTGCACTCCAGCCTGGGTGAAAGAGCGAGACTCTGATTCAAAAAAAAAAAAAAAAAAAAGAAAGAAAAACAAACATAAAAAGACAAATGAAACCAAAGAACAAGAATTCTCAACCTCAACACTCCTAGGCTGTGTCTGGGGAGTCTGGAGGCTGCGTGCCACGTCGCATATTGGCTACACCTAGGAAGGCTATGCAGCCTGCACCTGCTGAGCAGCACCACTCCCTGCCGGCCTCAGCCCCATGGCCAGCAATGCACAGCAGACGTGGCCTCCAGAAAGCCACGGGGTGGGTGGCACTCACAAGCAACGGAGATGCCCACTCTGAAAAGGAGGCATATAAAGCACATTAATATCATTCTTTTTCAAACAAATGAAGTTGACATACTTGCAGGGGAGAATTCGGACGACATCATTCTGCTTATAGCTCTCTATGCAGACTGCGCAATGATCAAAGTCTGGGTCAGTTTCCTAAAATGAAAAGTACAGAAACAAAAGTCACATGCTGCAAGTATACACATGGCTGGGATGCAATTCAGCTCAGAATCTTTCTGGGGCTACTATGGTAAGCAAGTGTTATAAAGTGAAAAATGATTAAAATTAATTTGTTTTTATTTGCCTAACTATATTGGCCCAAATTATGTCTAAGCGAATCTATTTTGTTTTTAAAATTATAACAATCTGTATTAATTCTGTTTATGATATGTCTTACAAAAATGAAGTTGTAATGAAAAAACTCTAATTTTTTCAAGGTTAGAATCAGCTTGGACCATCATGATCTCCCCGTCCCTCATTGCCCCTGTATGACTTATTGGTCTGAAGAGGTTTCACTGCTACGTCTGACAGTCTGGTTGCTCACCAGGATGCCCACTTAAAGACACACTGAAGTACAGACAGGAAAGACGGTGAGTCGAGTCCCAGTAGACTGCTGTCTAGAAACCCACCCCAAGACTGGGAGCTGTGAATCTGGTCACAGATTTGGGATGGAGAAGAGTCATTGGCTCAATTCAATACTTAGTATTCATCAAGAGTGAGAAAGAGTCAGCCAGGTATTTAGACACCAAATGAATTGAATTCCTTCCTCCTAGGACTGAGAAGGGGTTTTGCAAAAGTTGTTATAAAACAAAACATGCCAGGAACCTAAGCCAGGAAAACAGACTATCTGCCATGTCATTGTCACTTGGACTGAAACTCAGTGGACAACTCTTGCCAGGCCTAGCAGGTACAAACTAAGATGAATTGGCTTTAATGATTAAAGGAAATAACTGTGCTGGCCTGGGATACAATGTAAAATGGGTAGGTTAAATCCGCTCCAGGGAATTTCATCCTAATGTGGCAGCTGAGGCTACCAGGCCAAGAACACATTTACACTGTTACCTCTGGTTACCACTCCTCTGCCACTGAAATGCAAGCTGTTTTGATGCTACTTATATTTTCTTGAGTGATTTCCCCCCTTTTCTGTTTCCTTGGTGCACAATAAAGTTCACTAAGAATGTCTCCACCTTCTGAAGCTTGTTTCAAAGGCAACTAGATATGGTGGTATCAAGGCAATGGGAATACAATGGGTAAAGTCCAAGAAACTGATAAAACTTAAGACAGAGAATCATATGAAATTATTCTTCCAGGCACAACTCTGTGCTTAAACATTAGAATTGGGTGTGGGGCAGGAGACAGTTTTGGTTTTATGCCTTTTGAGATTCCATTTTCCCATTCTAGAAAACCTTGAACACTCTGAATGTAGGGGCAGCACTAAGGTGCAGCTGTGTCCTTCTAGCGGAGAAGCAGGGCTCTACTGTAACTAGAGCTCTGAGAGGGGGATGTCAGTCAGAGGTCTCCACCACAGCAGCCTGACACTGCCTCTCTCCCTGGTCCTCCAAGCCACCAGCGATGACCCTGACACACTTTGCTCTTCTTTCAAACTGCTCAACCCTGTAAAAAGAGCCCTTTTTTAGGTGAAACTCCCTAGAAATACTGGTCTTCAATTCTCCATGTAATTAGTGAAAAAATAAAACAACAAGAGACACAGCAAAGTCCCAGGAAGTATAGGAAGAAAACACACATCTTCTGGCTTTTTAACGCACAAATGGTCCCACTAGAATTCTCTGAAAATGTATGCTAGGTTTTAGCAGAAGAAAACTCTGTAGGAAAACACAGCTAGAGTTACTGTAAGAAAGTAGTTTAAAATAAAGCATTAGGTAGTATAGTTGGGAGAAAATCTAACAAATGAAATGTAAACAATTAGGGTGTGTCCTCTCCCACCAAACAAAAACAAAACTGTTTGATTATTTTTACAGTGCTAAAGTTAGTTCATTACTGTACCTTGTCACCCTTCTTTACTGTCCTGGTTGTCAATTTACTGATGGCTTTCTTAGCTGCATCTCCAAGACGACGCTGTGAAAATTGCAAATGAAAACAGATAGTAAGTGTAAGATCTCTGAATGACGTACTTTATTTCTAAGCAATTAAAAGTATAAAGTCTCCATTTTACTACATTCCTCTCCATGTCCTACATATAAGAGAATGATAAAAAATTTTTTTTTAAATAGAAAAACTGGTGGCTGTGCCACAGATTCAGCATTCTGGTTGAATAACAAAAAGTGTTAGAGCACCCTGTTAGGTCAAACTCCCTAGAAATATAGGTCTTCAATTCCCTAGCAGTAAAAAAGTCAGGTGTCATAATTGCTGCATTTTGTGTTGAATAAACATTTGAAATATCACAGCATTATCAAACCTACTTCTTGTACACTCCAGAGCCACTCCTGCTGCTCTAATGGCTTTTGGATTCTGCTCAAGGAATGATCACTATCAAGTGTGTAAATGCTGTCTTAGAAAAAGGGAACCCTGATTGCTCCTTGAAATTGCTTATCACATCATCAAGCGTGAACAGAAGGAACGCGTCACAGCTCTACTTCTGGCTCTGCTATACTATCCTCTGTCATCCTAGGAAGGTGTATTTACCTTCCAGGGTTGAGCTGTTTTCATTATCTCTAAGGTGAGGTCAGAGAATCTCTAGGGCTGGATTTATGCAACATTCTCCCAGATACTGGCTAGCACTGCTTGGCACCAACAACCCAAAGATGAAGAGATGGTGATCCCTACCCTTGAAAAGCTCACTGAACTGAGAACAGTTACATTAATGGTGAACCCTCAAGCATGCCCAGGGCCAGGTGGCAGCGCAGAGGAGGCAACTAGGAGGGGTGGGGTGAGAGGCAGGGGAGGAACATCAAGGAAGGTCTTGAGAAGTCGAGGCCCAGGTTAAGACTGGGAAGGGGTGAGACGGGAAAGGCATAGGGTTAGGAGGCGGTTCCGGGTGTAGGGATAGGAGGAGGTTCCAGGCAAAGTCATAATCTGGTAAAGATAAACAGGTGTAAAGAACAGGTATGTGAAGAAAACTAAGGAGAGCATCTGCTTTCCTGTTCAAATTAGAAAAGCTTTGTCAATCAGAGGGCCCTAGAACATTCACACTGGGACAAAGGGCACAAACCGAGACTGTCCCTGGCACATTAAGGAGATGGTCACTCTAGACACATCCGTGCCCTACACTGCGGGAAAAGGCAGATGCTGCTTCTCACGGAGCAAGGCGGAGACCAAAACAAGACACCTTAAGAATGTTAAAAACCCACACAAACATGTGAGAAAAAAGGTAGGGGAAAGTTTTAAATACACAAAAGAACAGAGAATAATTTAATAAAGCCTTCCCTATGTACCTAGCATCTGGCTTCCATTACCAGAATTTTACTTCTATTTTTCATCTGTTTCCCCTTTTTATTGTGTTAGATGATTCTGAAGCATATCACAAGCATCACATCATTTCAGCCATAAAATTCTCACTAAGCACCTCTAATAGATACAGGCTTTTGTTAGATGCCATTATCTTTCCTAACAAAAGTAACAATGATTAATCAACATTATCCAATACTCACACTATACTACAAGTTCCCTAGGTGTTTACAGAATGTCTTTAAGTAGCTGGCTTGTTTGAATCGAGATATAAAATCCACACACTGCGTGTGGCTGCTCTGTCTTCAAAGCCTAATCTATGAGTCCCCTCTATCATGCTGATTTTAAACCGCCTATGGAGACAGAACTGACGTAAAATAGACTGCATATATTTAAAATCTACACCTTGACATATATTTAAAGTTACAGTTTGAAGTTGCATATGAAATCTACACTTTTGTTTACACGACCTATGAAAACCTAGCTACAATCAAGACAGTGCATCGATCACATCCCCAAATTTCTTTGTGCCCCTTCCTAATTCCCTCCTCCCGCCACCCCATCCCTCCATGATCTACTTTTTGCTATAGCAGTTTGCAACTTCACGAATTTTATATAAAAGGAATAGATACAGTATGTACCATTGCGTGTAGGCTTCTTTCACTCAGCATGATTATCTTGAGATTAATCCACCTTGGTGCATGTTTCAACAGTTAACTCCTTTCTAATGTTATCTAGTATCCCACTGAAGAGATTGGCCCACAATATCCTTTCACCTGTTGATGGGACATCTGCATTGTGGTCCAGTTTTTGGCTGCACTGAAAAGCTGACAACATTCTTTAGTTGTATGAAGACTGTACAATTCTTTGCATGGACATATGCTTTCTTTTTTCCTGAGGTAAACACAACAAGTAGAAAGATGGGCTCACCTGACAGGTGTCTGACTTTTATTTAAGAGACTGCCAAAGTGTTTTCCAAACTGAGCACACTATTTTACATTTGCACCAGCAATGTGTAACTATAATAGTTCCTCCACATTCTCACCAATACTTGGTATGGTGAGTTTTTGTGGGTTTTTTGTGTTGGTTTGTTTCTGTTTTTTTCCGAGACAAAGTCTTGCTCTGTCTCCCAGATTGGAGTACAGTGGTGCAAACACAGCTCACTGCAGCCTCGACCTCTGGGGCTCACTCAAGTGATTCTCCTGCTTCAGCCTCCTGAATAGCAGGAACTACAGGGGTGCACCACCATGCCCAACTAATTTTTTTATTTTTATTTTTGTAGAGACGAGGTCTCACTATGTTGCCCAAGATGGTATCAAGCTTCTTGGCTCAAGCAATCCTTTCGCTCTGGCTTCCCAAAATGCCGAGATTACAGGTATGAGCCACAGCACCCAGCCTCCTTACAGTTTTAATTTGCATTTCCCTATTGTAACGATGTTGACCATCTTTTCCTGTACTTATTGGCCATATGTACATTGTTTCTGGTGAAGTGTCCGTTCAATTTTTTTGCCTGTACTTCTGAGTTGTTTTCTATTATTGACTTTTGAGAGAACATTACATATACCAGATAAAAATCCTTTTGCATGTATTTTCCCTCACTTTATGGCAATTTCGATGAAGTCAATCATTTTTTCATTTGGTAGATTGTGCTCTAGTATCATATTAAGGAATCTTTGCCTATTTCAGGGTTACAAAGACATCTCCCTGTTTTCTCTTCTAGAAGTTTTATGGTTTTATACGTTGTATTTAGGGTTCTGACTCATTCTGTGTATTCTGTCAGGTACAGACGAATTTTTTTTTTTTTTTTGCATATGGACATACAATTGGTCTAGAATCATTTGCTGAAAAGGTTGTCCATTCTCCACAGAATCACCTTTCCAAATCTGTCAAAAATCAATTGTACATAAATGTGTGGGTCTATGTGCGGACACCACGCATCTATTTACCATTAAGGAAAAACAATCCTGTCCTGATTTCTGAAGCTTTGTAATAGGTCTAAAATTAGGTGGTGTTAACCATCCTACATTTCCTTTCTATTCTAACATCCTTGTGGTTCTTCTTGAGATTTTGCACTCCCATATGAACTTTAGGATCAGCTTGTCCATCTCTATGATAAAAGACATCAGGGATTTACAATGAGATTGTGCTGAATGTATACATCCACTTGGGGAGAACGGCATCTTAATAACATTAAGTTTTCCACTCAACACTGTGTATGTGTCTCTCTACCTACTTAGCTCTCTACCTACTTAGTTGATTAATTTCTCTCAGCAATAGTTAGTTTTCAGTATATAGGGCATATGGCATATTTTGTCAGATTTATTGTTAAGAATTTCCTATTTGTTGATAATATGGAAAATGGGATTTCTTAAAATTTAACTTTCTTGGAGATGCGGTCTTGTTATGTTGCCCAGGCTGGACTTAAACTCCTGGGTTCAAATAATCTTCCTACCTCAGCCTTACAAGTAGCTGGGACTACAGGTGTGCACCATCTGCTTGATGACAATGCATTTTTAAAAACCAATTCTTCATTACTCATATATAGAAATAAAATTAATTCTTTTATATTGATCTTGTATCATGGAACCTTGTTAAATCTGTTGGTCTTTTTCATAGATTCCAACATATTTTCTACACGAAATTTCTACAGAAAATAATGTTGTCTGTAAATGAAGGCAGCTTACTTCTACATTTCCACAATGGATGCCTTTTACTTCTCTTCCTTTTTATTTACTGTGCTGACTAGAATCTAAAGAACAACGCAGAAACAGAAGTGACCAGAGGACACATTCTTCTCTTGTTCCTAATGTTAGAAAAAAGAATTTAGTTGTTCACCATTAAATATAATGGTAGCTGTCAAGTTTTTCATAGATGCCCCTAATAGTTTGAGGAAAGTTTTAAAATCAGGAATCGATGTTGGACTTTGGCAAATATCTTTTCTCCATCTATTGAGATCATACAGTTTTAACTTTTTCAGCCTGCTAATATGGTAATAATACATTAATTTTTGAATGTTAAATGAAACTTACATTCCTGGAGTAAACACCACCTAGTCATGATGAATTTATACATATTGTTGAATATAATTTGCTAAATTTTTGTTTAGAATTTTTGCATCTACGTTCCAGAGGGGAACTGGTCTGTAGTTTTATTTCTGTCTAGTTTTGGTATTAGGAATGATACTGGTGCCATACAATGAAATTGGAGGTATTCCTGCCTTTTCCACTTTCTGTATAAGTTAAGCATTTGAAATCAAAATCTGAAAAGCTCTAAAGTATGAAACACTGTCAGTGCCAACAAGAAACTCAATGGAAATGCTCACTACAGCATTCTGAATTTCAGAATTTTGGATTTTGTATGCTGAAATGGTAAGTATAATGCAAATATTCCAGAATCTGAAAAACTTCTGGTCCAAAGCATTTTGGATAAAGGGTATTCAACCTATAGTTTGTTTGATATTGTTATCACAGCTGCCCCATGAACAACATGGAAGCACCCATCTCCATCAAGTCATCTCCTATTAATTACTCTGGTGTAGTATCTATTTGTTCTTGAATTTCTCCAACATCCTTATCTTGAAACCCTGACTTTTTTTTGTCATATCCACAATCCGCTTCATGATTTCCTTGACTGGCTCTATCACAAATACTGTGAACTGATGTACAATGCCTGAACACAGTTTTCTCCAATAGAAATCTTTTGTTTAGACTTTCATGGCACTTCCTATAATAATAATGACATCTTCAACAGTGCAATCTTTCCAGACTTTCATGATGTTTTATCTGGATTCTATTCTATAGCATTAAATGCTTTACGCAGCATACTGTGTGTACTAAGCCGTATGGGTCCTTATGACCCCCTGCTTTAGAGGCTGAATTCGAGGCATGTCTGGAGTCGAGAAGACCTCTCTGAAGCCTTCAGTATTGAATTCATGGGGTTCTGGGTGGCCAGGGACATGTTCCAATATCAAAAACACGTTAAAAGGCAGTCCTACTCTGGCAAGGTACTTCCTAATTTCAGGGACAAAGCACTATAAAACCAATTCAGAAAGAGTTCCCACTATTCGGTCCTCCCTGTTTTGCAATTAAAAACTGGTGGATGGTATTTATAATTTCCCTTCTAGGCTGGGGTTTAGTAGCTTTATCAATAACGGCAGTCTTAATCATAGACCTGACTGCATTTGCACAAAACAAATGCCTGAAGTCTTAGTTCTCTTTTCTCTTCCTTACTACTAAATGTCCTTTGTGGCATTTCCCCCCTCAGATAGGGTACTTTCATCAACATTAAAAATCTGTTCAGAAAAATAACCTTTCTCCTGAATGATTTTCTTAATGAAATCTGGGAACCTGACTTGACTGCTATTTCTTGTCAAAAGCTACTTCTCCTGTTATCTTGTCATTTTTAAAGCCAAATCTCTTTCTAAACTTTTCAAACCAACCTTTGCTGCCGCTGAATTCTCCAGCTCTATATCCTTTGCTTTGCTTTTCCTCAAATCACATTGGATACTATAGGTACGCCTTCCTTATAGAAATCCTGCACCCAAATAAAAGCTGCAAAAGGTATTTAGCAAAAAGTATACCATTTTTGTGCCTGTTAGTGTAGCTATTGCAATGGCTTCATGAGTAGATTTTTCTGTTCTCTTGTGTGTTTTAAATGATATGCTAAGTCATTCCTTGTGAAATGGCAGCACCTGTGCTGAAGACCTCTATCTATGGTACGTATCAAGCAATACAACTTTTTCTTGTAATGTCATGACTTCTCTCTGCTTCTTGGGAGCATTTCCAGCATCACTATGGCACTTCATACAGGTCCCATGGTGTCATATTCAAGGTTCATGAAGTTGCACTAAATACAATGAAAACTACGTGAGAACTACAAGAGATCACTTTTACGGCAATAACTCAACCTACTGGAGGGGCAAACTGCTCATAAGGGTAGGTTACATGACATTTTAAGTGGATACTGGCAACACCTGCAATCACAATAGCAACAGGTGGCTATGAAACTGTTCCATTAATACATTACATACTACCGTTAATTTTATGCAGTTACGATTTAACACAGTTTACATTTCTTTCAACTGTGAAGAAATGTAACACAGTTTACATTTCTTTCAACCGTGCTGCCTTGTATTTGTGTGTTTTAATAACTGTTAACTTTTTACAATGGATCTTTGTATATTTTATGATAAATGATAAAACAGACTAGTATCTACATGTATTTTAAATATGATGACATACCTTTTCCCACTTTTGTGTGATCTCTTCAATTTCTTTCATCGGTATTTGAGAATATTCCTTGGTTAAATTTATTATTCTTATGTATTTTATTTTTATGTGACCTGTAAATAGGACTTCTTTCTTGATTTCCTTATTATCCAATTTGTTACTGGCGTATAGAAATGATACTAACTTTTGTTTTTTTTTTTTGAGACGGAGTCTCGCTGTGCCGCCCAGGCTGGAGTGCAGTGGCCGGATCTCAGCTCACTGCAAGTTCCGCCTCCTGGGTTTACACCATTCTCCTGCCTCAGCCTCCCGAGTAGCTGGGATTACAGGCGCCCGCCACTTTGCCCGGCTAGTTTTTTTTTTGCATTTTTTTTTAGTAGAGACAGGGTTTCACCGTGTTAGCCAGGATGGTCTCGATCTCCTGACCTCGTGATCCGCCCGCCTCGGCCTCCCAAAGTGCTGGGATTACAGGCTTGAGCCACCGCGCCCGGCCGAAATGATACTAACTTTTGTACAAACTTTGTATCCTCCAACTTTACTGAATTTATCAGGTTTATGAGTTTTTGGTGAACTCTTTTGTTTTTTTTCTACATATGGTCACATAACCTGAAAAAGGAGACAATACTCTTTATGATATGGATGCCCCTCCCTCCCTCCCTTCCTTTCTTCTATTTTTTTTCTTAGAGACGGGGTCCCTACTCTCTCACCCATGCTGGAGTGTAGTGGCGTGATCATGGCTCACTGCACCCTGGACCTCCTGGGCTCAATCGATCCTCCTGCCTCAGCCTCCTGAATACCTGGGACTATAGGCACACACCACCACACCTGGCTAATTTCTGTATTTCTTGTGGAGAAAGGGGTCTCCTCACATTGCTCAGGCTGGTCTTGAACTACTGGGCTCAAGTGATCCGCCTACCTTGGTCTCCCAAAGTGCTGCGATTACAGGTGTGAGCCACGAAGCTTGGCCACCTTTTATTTCTTTCTATGTTCTGACTGCTCCGGCTATGACTTCCAGTACTATGTGGAATAGAGGGGTGGTAATTAGAAGTGAGCATCCTTGTCTTGAACTAGTTCTTAAAGGAAAGTCTTTCAGCTTTTTCTAATACGATGTTAGCTGTGGGTCTTGTATATCCTTCATTATATTGAAGTATGTTCCTTCTATACCTAATTTGCAAAGAATGTTGAATTTTACCAAATGCCTTTTCTGTGTCTATTGAGAATATGGTATTTGTTGTTCCTTTATTCTGTTGATGTGATACATCACAATTATTGACTTGCATGTCAAAATACCCATCCCTGGGACAAATCCCACATTATATCACTGTGTTATCTTTTTGATGTGTTGTTGGGTTCACTTTGCTTCAAACTGGGTTGAGGATTTTTGTGTCTATGTTCAAGGACATTGGCCTGCCGTTTTCTTATTTCGTTGTGCCCTTGCCTGGTTTTAATATTGGAATAATCTGGGTCTGGTAGACTGAGTTAGAAAGAATTCTCTCTTCTTTCATTTTTTGAAATAGTTTCAGAAGAACTGACATTAATTCTCCTTTATAAATTTGATGGGATTTGGCAGTAAAGCCATCTGGTCCTGGGTTTTTTGTTGAGGGGTCATTACTATTTATTGCTCTGTTCATGTTTTCTGTTTCTTCTTGGTTCAATGTTGGCAGGTTGCATGTGGCTAGGAATGTATCAATTATCTCCAGGTTTTCCAGTATGTTAGTATACAGTTCTTCACAAACCTCTGATGATCCTTTGTATTATGTTGGTTTCAGTTGTAATGTCTCCTTTTACATTTCTGATTTTATTTGAGGCTTCTTTTATTCTTGGTCTTTTAGCCATTTATCTATTGAAAAAACTAACTTTTCATTGTGTTGATCCTTTGTATTGTGTTTTTAGTCTCTATTTCATTTAGTTCTATGCTGATCTTTATTATTTCTTTCATTCTACCAATTTTGAGTTTGGTTTATTCTTGCTTTTCCAGTTCCTTGAGGTGCATAACCAGGCTCTTCATTTGAAATATTTCTAATTGTTTGATTTAGGCATTCATTGATATAAACACTTCCCTCTTAGCACTGCTTTTGCTTTATCTTGTAGGTTTCGGTATGTTTTATTTCCATTTTCATTTATTTCAAGAACTTAAGAAATATCTTTCTTAGGCCGGGCACGGTGGCTCAAGCCTGTAATCTCAGCACTTTGGGAGGCCGAGGCGGGCGGATCACAAGGTCAGGAGATCGAGACCATCCTGGCTAACGCGGTGAAACCCCGTCTCTACTAAAAAAATACAAAAAAAAAAAACTAGCCAGGCGAGGTGGCGGGCGCTTGTAGTCCCAGCTACTTGGGAGGCTGAGGCAGGAGAATGGCGTAAACCCGGGAGGCGGAGCTTGCAATGAGCTGAGATCCGGCCACTGCACTCCAGCCTGGGCGACAGGGCAAGACTCATCTCAAAAAAAAAAAAAAAAAAAGAAATATCTTTCTTAATATGTTCGTCAACCATATGGTAGTTAGAGATCATGTTGTTTAGTTTCCATGTAGATACTATTTCCAAAGTTCATCTGGTTATTCAGCTTTATTCCACTGTGTTCTAAGATGCATGATATTATTTTTATTTTTAAAAATTTGTTGAGACTTGTTTTGTAGTCTAATTTATAGTGTTTCTAAAGAATGTTACATATGTTGAGGAAAATGTGTATTCTGCAGCAATCTGATACCGTGTTCTGTAAATGTCTGTTACGTCCATTTGGTACACAGTACAGTTCAAATCCAATGTATTCTGTTAATTTCTGTCTAGATAATCTGTCCAATGCTGACAGCAGGTGTATTAGTTTGTTTTTATGCTGCTATGAGGAAATACCCCAGACTGGGTAATTTATAAAGAAAAGAGGTTTAATCAATTCAGTTCTGCATGGCTAAGAAGGCCTCTGGAAACTTACAATCATAGCAGAAGGCACCTCTTCACAGGGCAGCAAGAGAGAGAATGAGTGCCAGCAGGGGAAATGCCAGACGCTTATAAAACCATCCCATCAGATCTTGTGAGAACTCACTCTCTATCACAAGAACAGCATGGAGTTAACCACCCCCATGGTTCAATTACCTCCCACCGGGTCCCTCACATGACACATGGGGATTATGGAACTATAATTCAAGATGAGATTTTGGTGGAGACAGCCAAACCATACCAGCACGGTACTGAATTTCCCAATCATTATTGTATTGGAGTGTATCTATCCCTTGAGGACTAGTAATATTAGCTTTACCTATTTATGAGTGCCATGGTGTTGGCTGTAAAAATATTTTGAATTGTCATATCCTCCTGCAGAATTGATCCCTTCACTATTATCTATTTACATAGTCTTTTTTACTTTTTTACATAATGTCTGTTTTATCTGACATAAGAATAGCTATTCTTACTTGCTTTTGCTTTCTGTTTGTGTAGCATATCCTTCTCTATCCCTGCACTTTCAGTCTATCTGTGCGTCTACGTATCACACAGTTGTGTCATTTTAACAAATCCATTCAGTCAGGCTGTATCTTTTAAGTGGAGCATTTAATCCATTTAGGTTCAAAGTTAACAATGATATATGACATTTTGTTCCTGAAATACATTGTTATCCAGCTGTTTTCTAAATTCTTTATTTTTTCTTGTCTTTGTAGTTTCATAGAGTTCTGTCATGGTGCCAGTTGACTCCTTTCTCTTCTTCGTGTAATTGTTTTATGAGACTTGTGAATTTTATACTTTCATGTGTTTTTATGATGACGAATATCAACCTTTTGTTTCCATGTTTGAGACTCCTTTGAGCATTTCCTAGAGCATTAGTTCAGTGGTGATGAATTCTCTTAGTGTTTGCTTGTCTGAGAAAGACCCCATTTCTCCTTCATTTACAAAGTTTATTCTAGCTGGATGAAAATTTTTCTCCTTGTAGCACTTTGAAAATAGCATTCCATTCTCTTCTGGCTTGTGTAGCATATCTTTCCCTATCTGCTGAGAATGTCTGTTGTTTGTCTGATGGAGCTTCCTTTACAGGTGACTAGGTGTTTTTCTCTTGTTGATTTTAGAATTTTTTCCTTCACACTGACTTTAAGCAATCTGATGACTATATGGTCATGGTGAAGTCCTTTTGCAATGTATTTGCCTGTTGTTAATCTTTGTGCCTCTTGTATCTGAATGACTACACGTCTTGCTAAACTAAGGAAGTTGTTTTCATCAATTATTTCCTTAAATAAGTTTTCTAAACTCCTTGCTTTTTTCTTCTTCCTCTGAAACACCAATGACTCAAAGTTTAGTTGCTTTATATAGTCCATGCTTCTTGGAGGCTTTATTTATTCTTTTAAAGTCTCTCTTTTCTGTATTTTTGTGTGACCAGATTCATCCAAAACACTTGTCGTCAAGTTGTGAGATGCTTTTCTTCTACCTGATCTAGTTCAGTGACCCCCCCAACCTTTCTGGCACCAGGGACAGGTTTTGTGGAAGACAATTTTTCCACAGACTGGAGGGTAGGGGATGGTTTCAGGATGATTCAAACGCATTACATTTATTGTGCACTTTATTTCTATTATTATTAAATTGTAATATATAATGAAATAATTATACAACTCATCATAATGTAGAATCAGTGGGAGCCCTGAGCTTGTTCTCCCTCAAGTAGATGGTCCCATCTGGGAGAGATGGGAGACAGTGAGAGATCATTAGGCATTAGATTCTCATGAGGAACACTCAACCTAGATGCCTTGCACGTACAGTTCACAATAGGCTTCACACTCCTATGAGGATCTAATGCCACCCCTGATCTGAGAGGAGGCGGAGCTCAGGCAGTAATGCTAGCAATGGGGAGTGACTGTAAATACAGATGAAGCTTCAGTCACTCACCTGATGCTCAGCTCCTGCTGTGTCCTGGTTCCTAACAGGCCATAGACCAGTACTCATGGTCTAGATCACTGTTGGGAACTGCTGGTCTAAATCATGGTTAAAGCTTTCGAATGTATTTTGTAATTCCTTCGATGAATATTTCATTTCCAGGAGCTGTTTTTAAAATAAAAAACTTAGGCCGGGCGCGGTGGCTCAAGCCTGCAATCCCAGCACTTTGGGAGGCCGAGATGACCATCCTGGCTAATACGGTGAAACCCCGTCTCTACTGAAAAGTACAAAAAACTAGCCAGGCGAGGTGGCGGGTGCCTGTAGTCCCAGCTACTCAGGAGGCTGAGGCAGGAGAATGGCGTAAACCCGGGTGGCGGAGCTTGCAGTGAGCTGAGATCCGGCCACTGCACTCCAGCCTGGGCGACAGAGTGAGACTCCGTCTCAAAAAAATAAATAAATAAAATAAAATAAAAAATAAAAAACTTATATTATTTGACATTTTGAGGATTTAAGGATCCATTGTTGGAGAATTACTGTATTTTTTTAGGGGGTGTGTCATACTATCTTTTTCATACTTCCTATAGTATTATATCGATTTCTTCACATCTGCACAAATAATTGCTTGTCCTTATTTTTGAATTTGTTGTTGGACTGCACATTTTTTAATCCTGAGGATGTTACTATGACGTAATTTGAGTAGGACTGTTTGATTTTGCTTCTGGGTGTGTTCAGTAGCAAATACTCTATGATTTCCTTGGATATAAACAATCTTAGTGTGGTGGATTTCTCACATGCTGGTTATAACAGTGGTGTACTGGGTGGGTGCGCTGGCTCATAACCTCCTGAGAAGCTGGGGTGGCATGAGCAATGGTGGTAACAGAAGTCATGAGAAGCTTTTCTTGTTCCCAAGTGCTGTGTATTTGTGTAAGCAGATGTTGTAATGGGCTGTGTAGGTCAACCTCAGGTCAGCAGGTGGTAGTTGCAGGTCAGAGCTGGTTGCAGTTGTAACAGTAAGGTTTATGACTTATCTTTGTTAACCAGGAGAAGTACCTAAGTGTCCCATGCAATGGGATGGACCAGGGAAAGCTCAGTGGTTTGGGTCTTACACTCAGCCTTGGGGAAGAGGAGGGGACTGGTGGGGAGAGGTGAAGCTGGGTAGAGCTGGACTGGGCAAGACAGCCATTTGGTCTCCCAACAGCAGGCACAACCACTGGCTCTGACAGGGATCTAGGGACAGTTGCCAGACCCTGCAGAAATGCCTAGGTAAAGATTAGAGCAACTGATATTGCGCCAGTGTCCCTACACAGGAAGGCAAAGGCAAACCGGCTGTTAAAACCAGGCAAACAGTATGGGACCTGCCTCTCTCTCACTCTCCAGAACCACTGGGACTCGTTTCCTCATCCCAACCACAGGAATCAGACGGACCATACAAAGCCTTCAGTCAGCAAAGCTGCCTTACGCAGTAAAACTTGCTACTGGGGCCAAAACCATATCTCTCAGGCAAATCTCCTGCTCCAGTCCCATGATGGGGGGGCAGGGGTCCAATTCTGGTGCCCGAAGCTAGAGGCCCAAGCTGTACTCATTTATCATTTCTGGCTGTGTGGGCCCCTTTCCTATCAAAGACCCAGTGTTCCAATCGTGGCATGAGACTTTATAATGCTAACAGATGCTGCTGCTGCTAGGTCACAGGATTCCCACACAGCCTGCCATGAGCTAGAATTGAGAATGTAGTCCTCTTATCAGCCACCAGGTTTGGGAAAATGCATGAGATGCATCCCAGGTTGTTCCTTCTCAATGTCTCTCAGCTACTCCCTAAGTAAGATCGAGGGCTTGGGAGGCTCAAGGTGCTCTCCTGTGGCCTGGATTGTACAACTCCCCAATGGGAAGATGAACTGCAGAGCACACTCACTCCCCATCTCTTGTATTGGGGATTTTCTCAGTTTTTAGCCAGACTCTGCCAGGAGAACTGTCTCCGAATTTTCTCTTTCTCAGTGTCTGAAACGTTCTGTTTAATTCCTGTGTTCCTTCTTGGATAAAAGTTAATGATGTGACTACGTGCACACTATTTTGCTTTTTCCAAGTGGGTTAGGCATGCTGGAAAAGCCTCTAATCTGCTGGCTCTGGGGGAAAAACCCATACAAAGACTGTGTTTTCTATTTCTGTGAATAATATCACTGGCATTTTGATAGGGAATACATTCAATCTGCAGGTCACTTCTGATAGTTATTGTCATTTTCACAATATTAGTTATTTCTATCCATGAACAAGGGATGTCCATTTTTTGTTCTCTCTTCAATTTCTGTCATCAGTGTTTTACAGTTTTCCTTGCAGACATTTTTCTTCTCTTTGATTAAATTTATTCCTGGGTATTTTATTATTTTTTGGTGGCTATTGTAAATAAGATGAACTTCTTGATTTATTTTTCAGTGACTTAATTGTTGGTGTATATACATGGAACTGATTTCTGTATGTTAATTTTGTATTCTGCAACTTTATTTATTAGTCCTACAAGAACTTCCAGTAATAACATGTTAAATAGAAGTGGTGAAAGTGGGCATCCTGTGTTTTTCCACATCTTAGTGGAAACATTTTCTGCTTTTCCACATTCAGTATGATGTTGGTTGTGTGTAAGTCATATACGGCCTTTATTGTGTTGAAGTATGTTCTTTCTATACCTAACTTGTTAAGAGTTTATATCATGAAGCCACTTATCAAATGCTTTTTCTGCATCTACTGGCATTACCACGTTTTTTTATTCTTCATTCTGTTGATGTGATGCATCACATTTATGGATTTGCATATGTTGAACCATCCTTGTATTCCCTGCGATAAATCCCACTTGTTCATCATAAATGCTCTTTTCAACGTGCTGCTGGATTCGGTTTGCTGGTATTTTCATTGGGGGTTTAAAAATTTATGCTCATCAAGGATACTTGTCTATATTTTTATTTTGTTGCATCCTCATATGGTATTGTTATTAGGGTAATGCTGGCCTTGTGGACTGAGTTCAGAAGAGTTCCCTTCTCTTCAATTTTGTTTTTTAAAAATTAATTAATTAATTAATTAATTTACTTATTTTGTGAGATGGAGTCTTGCTCTGTCGCCCAGGCTGGAGTGCAGTGGCACAATCTCCGCTCACTGCAAGCTCCGCCTCCCAGGTTCACGTCATTCTCCTGCCTCAGCCTCCCGAGTAGCTGGGACTACAGACGCCCGCCACCACGCCCAGCTAATTTTTTGTATTTTTAGTAGAGACAGGGTTTCACTGTGTTAGCTAGGATGGTCTTGATCTCCTGACCTCATGATCCGCCTGCCTTGGCCTCCCAAAGTGCTGGGATTAAAGGCACGAGGCACTGCACCCAGCCTCTTCAATTTTCTGGAAGAGTATGAGAAGAACTGGAATTAGCTCTTCTTTAAATGTTTGGTAGAATTCTCCAATAAAGGAATGAAGTGCTGGACTTTAATGGGAGACTTTTAATTACAGATTCACTCTCATTACTCTTAACTGGTCTGTTTGATCAAGTTTTCTATTTCCTTTTGATTCTATGTTGGTATATGTGTATGGGAAAATTTACCGGTGGTTTGTCAGTTTTATTTTTTCAAATATTTTTATTTCACTGATCATCTGTATTGTTTTAGTCTTTTTTAAAATTTTATTTCTTTTGGAGACAGGGTCTTGCTCTGTTGCCTAGGCTGGAGTGCAGACTGGCTCACTGTAACCTCTGCCTTCTGGGCTCAAGTGATTCTTCCATCCAGCCTCCTGAGTAGCTGGGATTACAGGTGCACACCGACGCGCCTGGCTTGTTTGTATTTTTATTTCTAGAGATGGCATTTTGCCATGTTGCCCAGGTTGGTCTTGAACTCCTGGACTCAAGCAATCAGACTGCCTTGGCCTCCCAAAGTGCTGGGATTACAGGCATGAGCCACCATGCCTGATCCTTTCGTCTTGATTTCGCTTATTCTTGATTTGAATTTCATTATTATTATTATTATTATTTTTGCTTCTTCTGATTTTGGGTTTGCTTTGTTTTCACTTTTTTCTTTGAGACAGAGTCTCGCTCTGTCACCAGGCTGGAGTGCAGTGGCATGATATCGGCTCACTGCAACCTCTGCCTCCTGGGTTCAAGCAATTCTCCTGCCTCAGCCTCCCAAGTAGCTGAGACTACAGGTGTGCGCCACCATGCCCAGCTACTTTTTGTATTTTTAGTAGAGACGGGGTTTCACCATGTTGGCCAGGATGGTCTCGATCTCTTGACCTCATGATCCGCCCACCTTGGCCTCTCAAAGAGCTGGGATTACAGGCATGAATCACTCTGCTCGGCCTGTTTTTGCTTTTATAATTCTTGAGATACATCATTAGATTGTTTATTGCAAAACTTTCTATTGTTTTGATGTAATTGTCAATTGCTATGAACTTCCCTCTTCAAACTGCTTTTGCTATATCCCATAGGTTTTGGTATGTTCTTTTCATTTTATTGAAGAAATTTTAAAGTTTCCTTCCTAATTTACTCATTGATCCATTGGTTGTTTAGGAGCATGTTTGTAAATTTCCATGTATTTGTACAATTCCAATAGTTTCTATTGTTACTGATTTCTACCTTTATTCCATTTGTGGTCAGAAAAGATCCTTCGTATGATTTTAATTTTTAAAAAGTTTTTAAAACTAAGAAATAGCATCTGACTATATTGCCCAGGCTGGTCTCAAACTCTTGGACTCATGAGATCTTTTCTGCCTTACCTGCCCTAGTAGCTGGGACTACATGCAAGCAAAACTGAGTCCGGCTGATCTCAAATCTTTTCATTTTGTTGAGACTTGTTTTGTGGCTTAACATGTGGCCAATCTTGCAGAATACTCTACTGGTGATGAAAACAATGTGTATTTTGCAGCTGTTGTATGAAATATATTGTAAATGTGTTACTTCAATTTGGTCTAAAGTGCAGTTTAAATCCAGTGTTTCTTTATTTTTTTGAGATGGAGTATCGCTTTGTCACCCAGGCTGGAGTGCAGTGGTGTGATTTCAGCTCACTGCAGCCTCTGCCTCCCAGGTTCAAGTGATTCGCTGCCTCAGCCTCCCGAGTAGCTGGGATTATAGGTGTGCATCACCATGTCTGGCTGACTTTTGTGTTTTTAGTAGAGACAGGGTTTTGCCGTGTTGGCCAGGCTGGTCTCAAATTCCTGGCCTCAAGTGATCCGCCTGCCTTGGCCTCCAAAAGTGCTGGGATTACAAGTGTGAGCCACAGTGCCCTGCCTGTTTTTATCTGATACAAATACAGCCACTCCTGTTGAGTTTTTATTTCCCTTTGCGTGGAATATCTTTTTTGCACCCCTTCATTTTTAGCCTATATGTGCCTTTAGAAGTGAAGTGAGTTGGCCGGGCATGGTGGCTCCCCAGCACTTTCGGAAACTGAGGCGGGCGGATCACTTGAGGTCAGGAGTTCAAGACCAGCCTGGCCAACACGGTGAAGCCTCATCTCTCTAAAAATACAAAAATTAGCCAGGGATCGTGGTGGGCACCTGTAATTTATTCAGGAGGCTGAGGCAGGAGAATTGTTTGAACCCGGGAGGCAGAGGTTGCAGTGAGCCAAGATCGCACCACTGCATTCCAGCCAGGGAGACAAAGCAAGACTTCGTCTCAATAAAAAAAAAAAAAAAGAAAGAAAGAAGTGAAGTGAGTTTCTTGTAGGTAGCATATGGTTGTGTCATGGTTTTCAAAGATTTCATTTCACCAGTTTATGTCTTTTAAGTGGTGAAATTTAATCTGCTTACATCCAAGGTTATTATTGGTAGGTGAGGACTTATTCCTGTCAATTTTTAATTGCCTTCTGGTTGTTTCATATATCCTTTGTTACTTTTGTTCTCTGCTACTGTTTATCATCAAGGTTTGGTGGTTTACTGTAGTGGTAAGATTTGATTCCTTTCTCTTTGTCCTTTGTGTATCTGCTCTCTACCAGTGAGTTTCATACTCTTGCATGTCTTCCTGGTAGTGAATACTATCTTTCCCAGATGTAAAACTCTCTCAAGATGTATAACTTTCTCAATTTTTGTCTATTTCACCCCCATTTCTGAAGGATGGCTTTGATGGACACAATATTCTTTCTTGGCTAGCAATTTTCTGCTTTAAGCACTTTAATTCTATCATTCCATTCTCTCCTGGGCTGTAAGATTTCTGTAGAAAAATCTGTTTTTAGTCTAATAGGGATTCCCTTATGTGACTTAATGCTGTTCTCTTGCTGTTTTGTGAACTCTCCCACTCTTGACAATTTGACTATAATGTGACACAGGATGTTTTCGGATTTACTCTTTGGGAACCACTGGGTTACCTAGATCTGGTGTCCATATATCTCCATAGACTTACGAAGTTTTCAGATTTTATCAAATAGACTTTTAATGCCTTTCCCCTTCTCTCCTTCTGGAACACCCATAATACAAATATCTGCTTGCCTAATGTTCCATAAGTTTTGTAAGCGTGCTTCATTATTTTTCATTCTTATTTCTTGTCTCTGACTTGTTAATTTCAAATAACCGATCTTCAAGTTGAGAGATTCTTATGTATGATCGAGTTTGCTGTTGAAATTCTTCATTGTATGTTTATTTTCATTCACTGAATTCTTTAGCTGCAGGATTTGATTCTTACTTCTCTTTTGTTCGATTTCCTGTTCATATTGTGAACTGTTTCCCCAACTCTGTTGATGTCTATACATGTTTTCTTCTATCTCTCTGAGTTTCCATATGATCATAATTTTGAATTCCTTTTCTGGCAATTTATTGAGGTTTTTCCCATTGTAGTGTGTTACCAGGGAATTAGGTTCCTTTGATGGCGTCATATTTCCTTATTTCATGTTTCTTGTGTCCCTGTGTTGATGTCTGTGCATCTGGTGGAGCAAACACTTCTTTCAAATTTTCTAGAGTGGTTCTCATGAAGAAAGATTTTCACCTACAGTTTAGTCTTAGTGTGCCAGTTGGGAAGGGTGTGGTGACTATGTTTCTGGATAGGTGAAGTGGTACAGTGTTTGTGCAGTTTCAGCTGAACTCAACATCAGCAGTAACCATGGGTGCCTCAGTGGTATAGGCTGTGGATGTTTGTGGCAGTGGTGTAAGTTGTTATCCTTTCAAAGGCCTTTGGGGACCTACTATTCTTGCTTTCCCCACTATGAGGAGACTTGGCCAAAGTGATCCCTGTTGGTGTGAAGTCTGATGTTACCTACAAGCAGCTGCAGCAGCACTGGATTCCAGGAGCACGTGCTCAGAATGACTATGGGACCATGTCCTAGGCTCAGTCTCACAAATCTATTTGTGGCACCTGTGGCAAAGTAGGATATATGTTACCCGCACGGTCAGGATCTGTGACTGTGAGGTACTCACTAGTAGCTTGGACCTAAGGGTCTACATTGTGGCCGTGATTCTATCCCTGGGAGTTAGGGCGTAACACTGGCCTGACTAGGTAGAACGGGCATTCTGGAAGTTTGGGTCAAGGGTCTGGCTGCAATTCAGGAACACGAGACAGCAGGGCTCAGTGGCAACTAGGGTCCCACGGAATGAAGCACCATACGCTATTGACTATAGACCCTCAGATGGTAGGGCCCAGCAGTATCTTAGATCTGTGAAGTCCAGTGCAATGACAGCAAGTATCCCAGCTGTTGTGTGGACCCAGCATGGGAGGGGAGGATAGCACAGTGATAATTCCACTCTCCAAGAGGAAGGTTATCTAAGCAGCTGAGCTCCTTGAAGACTAGCACAGGTTCAAGCAAGCAGGGTACTAGAGTTCTGTGGCCTGTAAGGGCAACGTGTCTCAGCTCAGTCACTGCTCTATTTCTCTGGGACATGGTGTACTACATCAACTCATTCCTGGCATGCACAACAGCTCAGTTTGGCCAAGGCATCAATTCCTCAAAGGATAAGTGCTGCTTCAGCTCAGGCCCAGGGGGCATACTCTTTTGGGTGGGCCAGGCACCATTTCCCTGGGATGCTGGGAGCTGCTTCAGCTTAGGTACTGGGATGTGTGATCACTCTGGAGGGCCAATGCACCACTTCCTGGGATGCATGGCGCTGCTTCAACTGAGGCACTGGGGAGGCATGATTGCTCTGAGTGTTCAAGGTACTGTTTTCCCAAAATGCAGGACACTGCTTCAGCTCCCATCCAAATCTGTGGGGGAAAGGATAGGTGGAGTGGCTCCATCTCTGCTTGGCACCTCAAGAACAGAGCCAACAGTTGCACCCAGCTCAGCTTACAGACGTGGGGCCACTGTGCTGGGGTTGTTTGGTGGCAGCTTAGCCTCAGGAACAAAGGGAAGCCATGACTACTCGCCCCTGGAGCAAGACATACTTCAGTCACAGCTCCAATTACAAGATGGTATAGCATAGCAGCTGTGTGGGCTGCCGGGGTTGGGGCACGGTGCCAGTTCCTTCTCTGTGGGGTACACAGCCAGGTGGACTCAGCTGGGCTTAGTGCCTGTGAGGACTGGTGGGAACCCCAGTGGTGAGGTCTGCAGGTACCCACAGTGTTGAAGGGGCTGCTGGGATCCTCTCACTTACCTCCTCACCACAGTGAGTTCTTCCTGGTTCCCAGCTGATCCTGGTTAGAGAATGGGACAGTAGAGGCCCAGCGTTTCCTTCCCATCTCTCTGTGGCTATCTCTGTGGCTATCTGAGACGTCTGCGCTCTCAGAGCTTCTGTCATTCCTCGGATGCACTTCTGTACTCTCCCTCTGTTATTTTCATTAAGTTGTTTATTTATTGTTCAGGCTTTTCTTGTGAGGAGGACAAGTTCTAAGGATTTCTAATGGGTCATTTTCCTAAGGTAACTCAGATCTGGGTTATTATTATTATTATTATTAAGGAATTTGAGGAGATTTTACAAGAATCTCACTGCTTCCATGTTGTTCAGATCAGAATTCTACCGAAGAGTTTTGAACAGAAAAGTTCCTGATGCTATCTGAGGCTTGGAGAACGAAAATCTTGCCTCCACAGGAGGCCCAGGTAGGGTCTCTAATAGTTCAGAGACAAGAAGAGCCTGAATTAGGCAAGTAGCAGTAGGGAAATAAAGAAGAACACAAAGTCAAGAAAAATTCAGCAGGCAAAACCAACAGAACCTCATGACTGACACGGAGGCACGCACGAAGTGGGGGGTTTGAGGAGAGGTACCCCCAGACTTCTGGCTTGGTGACGAGCGTGTGAGAGTGCCTGCCATCACACTGCATTATGGAATAGCCAAAAGCAGAGAGCAGGTGCTGGTGGTGGCAGTTCAGTCTTCAGCAAGCTGATGTGAATGCATATAGGGTATCTAATCAGAGACCTACAAATATTTAGATATATCATATTTTCCACCTCTGAACTTTGAACACCTCTTACAGCAAAAGGACAAAATATCTCTTCTCTGTGTTAGGTATTAATGTCAATACCTTCACTGTAATTTTTCTTTGGACTTAGCTTCAATATTACTACCTTCTTCTGAATTATCCTTTGAGTTTTTAATCAGTCCTTCAACATTTCCCATCACTTTGTGACAGGTAAACCTGTGACAGGTGTAAGTGTCTATGTATGTGTGTATAATCTGATCTCTTACTGGAATCTGTCTAAAAGCCACTATTTTTTAAAAATAATTTTTCATTCTAAGTCTATCTGCATCCTGCTAACTCTCAAGTACCTAAGATGAGGTACAAAATTCTTTCATGAAGATCGCTTTTTATTAAGGTCTCTTACCTTCACCTAAATTCCATGCCATTAAGCCACTGTTTTTCAAGGTGTGGTCCATGGGACAGATGCATTAAATCTACCTTGAATGCTTAATAATGTATAATAATAAAATTGATACTAACTAAGGTTTATTCAGTACATACCATGTGCTAGGTACTGTTCTAAGCCCTTCACAAGTACTGACTCATATTATCGTCACAATCATTTTATGGGAAAAGAACTATATTATCCCATTTTACAGAAGAGGAGATTGACGCAGAGATTAAATAATTTGCCCACATCAAAAGCTAGTAAGTAGGCCCTATCCAGACTTGCTGAATTAAGGGGAGGAAAGATCTTGGAAATTTGCAATTTTAAAAAGTGCTCCCGCCCCTAAAAGGAGCTCTCACATGATTCTTTTGTATACTAAAGTTGAGACTCACTAAACTAAGTACAAACCCTAGTTTCAAAGCATTTTCCCGCACACATGCTACCCACTTACTGATATTCTCCATACTTCACACTGTGCCCTAATCCTTTAATAAAAAAACTCCTCAAATTTACATCTCATCACACACAGAGTGTTAGAAATGACAAAACCACAGAAAGGCATCATTTTACAAAGGAGAAAAACCAAGTCTCAGAAAGAGGTGAGGTGATCTGTCTGAAGTTACTAAAAGTATTCAGACTAGGACCATAGATCTTCTTTCTACTCCAGTTCTTCCTCCACTGTAAAATGCTGAAAAGACTTTGTATAGCACACAGCTTGAGGGGTTCGTTAGGGGCCAGATTATCTTATCTCATCTGGTCAAAGCTACAACAATAAACACTATTCCATATTTGAAATCAAAGTGGCAAAATGTTTGAATTGGTAGAAAACAAGTTACAACAATTCATACGACTTAATCTAACAGGAATAGTTTGTTCAAAGCCAGATGGTTCAGAGTATATTAAGGATAGGTCACTTGGATGAAATTCATCTCAGGTTTCACCATTCAGTAATCAGAACTCTCCCACAGAATTAGAGTAAGTCTGTTATCTGCACAGAGTAGGGTTTTCTTCTTGTAAACACTAGGGAAATCTAGGTATAGGATCTTTCCCCAATGCAAAGTGCCTTGTAGTCTTCACCCTCCTTCATTCATTCACCACCACTTTTTTCCATTTTTTTCCTCAAAAGAAGCATCTGTTAACTCTTTTCCAAGAAACCATCTGCCTGTGCCCGGATCACTCCTCTCCTCTCTACATAACCTTATTTTATTAACATCATCTTCCTTTGTTCTTCAGTATTTCCTCCTTTCATAGCTCCTTCTCCCTAAGTCTCTCGCATCAGAAAAGAATCGTATATCACTCCACTGCTAAAAAAATGTACTGATGGCCTGGCATGGTGGCTAACGCCTGTAATCCCAGCACTTTGGGAGGCCAAGGCAGGCGGATCACCTGTGGTCAGGAGGTCGAAACCAGCCTGGCCAACATGACAAAACCCCGTCTCTACTAAAAATACAAAAATTAGTCGGGTGTGGTGGTGGGTGCCTGCAATTCCAGCTACTCGGGAGGCTGAGGCAGGAGAATGGCCTGAACCTGGGAGGCAGAGGTTGCAGTCAGCTGTTATCGAGCCATTGTACTCCAGCCTGGGCAACAGAACAAGACTCGGTCTCAAAAAAAAAAAAACAGTACTGATTACAGAATCAAGTCTAACTTTCTTATGTGATTCATGCCCTTCATAGTCTAGTGACAATTTATTCATCTAATATCAGTTCGACAGTCACAAGTCTCCTGCCCACTCTTCCTGATGTTCCAGTCATTCAACTCTTTCATCTCTCTGTGGAAAATGATCCGTTTGCCTGACTCTCCTTCATCTTCATCTGATGAAGTCTTATTCATCCTTTAAAATTCACCTCCAAGGTCACTACCTACCTTCTCTGTGAAGTGTCCTTGACTCACTGAGAGTAACATCATTCTGCCCCCAAAGAATAACTCTTATACCACACAGTATTTTGACTGCATCTGTCATTCGAACAGAAGGTAAGCTCATTCTTGAATTCATTTAAATATTTACTGAGGCAGTGTGATGTGCCAGGCCCCATGCTAAACCCCAAAGGATATAGAAATGAATCATCTTCCGAAGACTATGATCTTAAGAGCATATTTTGTGCTTCAAAAAAAAAAATCAGATCTGAAGCCTCTGACATGTAATATTTAGAAGGTATATAATATAGTCTCTGTATATGAAAAGTGTTATTTACTTACAAAATAGCAGGATATTAAAAAGAAGGTATCAGAGTATCTGCAGTATCTTTGAAAAACTGGTAAGATAATAACTTCTCAGCTCAAACATCTATTTCCCCTTTCCAGTTCTTTTGGAACTGTTAATCCTTAAGAAACATAATGAACAAAATTCACTCTGCCATCCAAAATGACAAAAGAAGTCTGTTTTGGGGCAATATAATCCTTTTCTGTAGGACAAATCTTGGCAGTATATACAATACTTCCTCTCTCCCAATTTGGAAGAAAAAAAAAAAAACCTTTTGAACCCACCATTTTTCAAAGATTAACTGTACTCATGCGAACTTTTAGCTTTTCTCTGACACAGGAATGTTCCACGTATTTCCACACCCCCTGACAGGCAAATGCATTCTCCAATTAGCTACTCACTGACCTTTCATGATGAAAATAGGCAATAGGAGTGTACTTCATTTCAGCAACCCTGAGATATTTATAAAGTCAAACAATATTATATACACATGTTATGGCAGGAAGCTTTTACAACTTTTAAATACTTTAAAAAGCATATTCATTTTCACTGGGAAGTTTTAAGAATACATTCTAAATTCAGGAGTCCATTAAGTTGTAGAATATTTTACATCTGCCCCATTCCTAAACAGTAAAATGAAAACTTCATCGTTCTGCTTTAGAAACCAAATTTGACCACTTTGAAATTAAAGGTGCAATATTAACCATGTAACTGTTAAACATTTTACATGTTTCAGAAAATCCTTAAGCATTCATTCAAAATAAAGGTAACAAACATCTACCTTTTGTGTAAAGTAACTATCACTGACTTAATTCGACAGTGACATTTAAGTTTACCATCAGTGGGAATCTGAACTATCTAGACCTACAGATAGTAATTAGATGCATTCTGACAGTTTTCCAGGAAGAGCAAACCACAGACACTCAGCCATGAACTGAAAAGCCAAAGCATTAGATTCTTATATCACACGTAAAATGTTCTCAATTGTGAGCATTTTACTATGCTTAGAAAGTTATTTACAATGCATGGACCTCTTTGGCAACATGTTCTACGGGAAGAACTGCTTCATGATAACAGTTTGTGGGGGCCGGGTGTGGAGGTTCATGCCTTAATTCCAGCACTTTGGGAGGCTAAGGCAGGAGTATCACATGAGGTTGGGAGTTTGAGACCAGCCTGGCCAACATGGTGAAATCCCATCTCTCCTAAAAACACAAAAATTAGCCAGGCATGGTGACGAGTCCCAGCTACTCGGGAGACTGAGGCAGGAGAATTGCTTGAGACCAGGAAACAGAGGTTGCAGTGAGCCAAGATTGCGTCAGTGCACTCCAGCCTGAGTGACAGAGCGAGACCCAGTCTCAAAAAACAAAAACAAAAACAGTTTGTGGGAGAAAATCAGAGTCTGTCCTTAAACTCACTGGTTTTCCTTTGCTAATATTCTGGCTTCTCTTTTAAAATAGCCAAAGGTTTCAACCAGTCTAGCTGCTGCCACCTTCTTATTAAACTTTAATAAGCTAAGCTTTTTAAGCCACATAAAAATTTCATCAAGCATTTGTCAACCTTAGGGAAAACGGAAGTAGGAAAAAAGGTCAGAACATCACTTTCCACCACAGTAGCTAGCATCTGGAGAGAGACGCTTTGGAAGGATCCTGCATGCAGTCAGCCGCAAAATAAATGCTAGGAAACAAGCTCGCTGTTTGTGGCCTGCACCAGATGGCGATTACGTTTACTCCTTCATCACCCGCAGGCCCCACACTGGGTGCTAATTAAAGCACTATCTTCCAATAGCAGGCTCCTGGGACAACTGTGAGCCTTTGTTCCAATGTCCTCGGGGTGTATTGCATGCAGTCCACTACTACAGGCCTGCCTGTCAAGAACACCATTTCAGAGCAGCTCCTTATCATTTTACTTTCAGTGTTTCATATGTCAACATATTTTAAAAACAAATCTTTAGTGTTTTTTTTTTTTTTTAAACTAAACTATTACATGCTATAGGAGGGAAAAGGAGGTGGGCTGTCTGGGGTCCTCAAGACATGAGAAACCGATGGTGGGTTCCAAGCTTCCTTACTTCCCCCATAGATCCCTGACAATGTGCTGCAGAAGCCTCCAACCTGGAACTGCCAACAGGACCAGAGCACCCCCACCACCCCGCCCCACAAAAAGCCAAGAAAAGCCCAACTCCTCTAGCCAAAGTACCAGGAGAAGAACGGCCTAACATCAGAAAACACCTGCGTAATACTCATTCTACTCCAGCCAGGCGCCAAGGGAAAAATCACAATCCCCCTCCCACCCTGGTCTCACAGAGCTCAGTGGGAATAGGCTCTCCCAGCCCGGCTCCTCAGGAAGGAAAACTGTGCACACTGGTCTAATTAACATCCAGAGAACACGCCACCCAACAGCAGAATATTTTTTCCAAGCACCAAAGAAACACTGACTAAGACAAACCACATCTTAGATCATAAAACCTCAAGAAACAGAAGGGGACTGAAATCATAGAGTATTTCTCTGAGCATAATGGAATCACACTAGAAATCAGTAACACTAAGATAATAGTAAAATCTTGGCAGGGCACGGTGGCTCACACCTGTAATCCCAGCACTTTGGGAGGCCGAGGTAGGAGGATCGCTTGAGGTCAGGAGTTCAAGACCAGCCTGGGAAACACAGTGAAACCTCATCTCTACAAAAAAATACAAGTTAGCCAGACATGGTGGCATACGTCCATAATCCCAGCTACTCGGGAGGCAGAGGTAAGAGAATCACTTGAACCCGGGAGGTGGAGGTTACACAGAGCTGAGATCATACCGGTGCACTCAGGAAAGGAGTAAACATAATGAAGGAGTAAACGTAATCGCCATCGGGTGCAGGCCACAAACAGCGAGCTTGTTTCCTAGTATTTATTTTTAGTAGAGACGGAGTTTCACCGTGTTAGCCAGGATGGTCTCGATCTCCTGACCTCGTGGCTTGCAGTCTGTATTTTGTTTTGTTCAACCTCTTAACAAGGTCTTCGAAAAGCAAAAATTTCTACTTTTTATGAAGTTTATTAATTTTTTCTTTTATGAATTGTGCTTTTGGTGTCAAGTCTAAAAACTCTTTACTTATCCCTAGATATCCCAAAGATTTTCTACTATTTTTCCTGAAAGTTTTATATTATGTTTTACATTTAAGTCTGTGATTAGTTTATTTGAAGCCTTTGCTGTTTTCTAAAGTAAGAATTAAGTGCTATAAATTTCTCTCTCAACCCTTCTTTAAAGTTGTGCCTCACATATTTTGATATGCTATATTTTCACATTTTCATTCAGTCCTATGTATTTTTTTCTTTTGAGACTTCTTTTATCTATACATCATTGCTGAATTTCCAGTAGTTTAGAGATTTTACTTTTTTTTTCTCCTTTTGAGAGAGGGTCTTACTCTGTCACCCAGGCTGGAGTGCAGTGCCACGATCACGGCTCACTGCAGCCTCTGCTTCCCAGGTTCAAGCAATTCTCATGCTTCAGCCTCCTGAATGGATGGGGCTACAGGCGCACGGAACCTTGCCCAGCTAAGTTTTTGTGTTTTTAGTAGAGATGGGGTTTGCCATGTTGGCCGGGCTGGTCTTGAACTCCTGACCTCAAGTGATCCACCCACCTTGGCTTCCCAAAGTGCCGGTATTACAGATGTGAGCCACTGCGCCCGGCCCGTGATTCCACCTATTTAACATTCTTGAAATGACAAAACTATAGAGATGAGAAACCGATGAGCGGCAGATTAGGGAAGGGGTTTGGTTATAAAAGAGCAGCACAAGGGACCCTTGTGACGGAACTGGTCTGTATCCTGACTGCGACAAGCAGCACAAGGGGACTCTTGTAACGGAACTGGTCTGTATCTTGACCGTGATGTTGGTCACGTCAATCTACACATGCCACAAAACTGCACAGACTAAAGACAGACACACACACACACAAATAAGTACAAATTAAACTGGAGAGGTGGGGAGATTTCAGTGTATTCAGGAAGATCAGTGGATTGTATCCATGCCAATTTCCAGGTTATGATACTGACCACAGTTACACAAGATGTTGTTACTCAGGGAGAAAATGAGTGAAGGGGATAAGAGACCTCTTTGTATTTGTATTATCTCTTACAAATGCAAGCAAATCTACATTTTCCCGAAATGCATATAACCTGAAACTAATCATGAAGGAACATAAGACATCAGATAAACTCAAATAGAAAATAATCGATCTGTACTCTTCAGAAACGTCAATGTCATAAAACCAAGTAAGAAGAGACAACTGAATGCAAAATCCAATGAGCTCCAATCAATCCAGGATTTTCTCTGCTATAAAGGTCATTATTGAGCCAGTTTTACAAAACCCAAGAAAGGTCTATCAATCAGACAATGTATTATATCAGTGCTAATTTACTGATTTTGATAACCACACTATGGTTATGTAAGAGAATGTTCTTGTTTTTAAAATATATAACGAAGTATTTAAGGGTAACATGGCATCATATCTCAAACTTACTCTCAAATAGTTTTGTTAAGGTAGATATACAAAGGCTGAGGCTGGTGTTTATACCCATAATCCCAACATTTAGGGAGGCCAAGGTGGGAGGATCGTTTGAGCCCAAGTTTGAGACCAGCCTGGGAAACACTGCAAGACCTGGTCTGTGCAAAAAATTAAAACATTAGCCAGGCATGGTGATGCATACCTTTAGTCCTAGCTACTCAGAAGGTTGAGGCTGGAGGATCGCTTGAGCCCAGGAGTTGGGGCTGCAGTGAGCCATGACTGCCACCACACTCCAGCCTGAGCGACAGGGCAAGGCCCTTCTCTTAAAAAAAATTTTTTTTTAATTAAAAAAGTAGAGATACATAGAAAAGGAAATACAGTAAAACATTAACAGCTGTAGAATCTGAGTGACGGGAATACTTGACACTTACCTTGCACATTTTTGTTAAGTCTAAAATTACAAATATAAAAATTATCAAAATAAAAAAAAGTAAAAGTGCACAGGCAGAGCCTGGCACATAAAGCTTCAATAAACAACAGTGTTTGGGTATTTTATATCTACTTTCAGATGAAGAAAGAAGTTGAGATGCTAAATAAACTGTCCGTCAGGGATGAGGGATCATGGGAAACCGGCGGTACAGGAGGGATGTGAGCTGAGACCGGTTCCATGTCAAAGTCTGTGCTGCTTCCACTAGAAAGAGGAAGGATAAAAATCCCAATGTCCCTGTCCCCACAGGGATTTGAATGTACTGTGTCAGGAGAAGACAGTGTTATACAAAAATTGGCTTCAAACCACTCTCCAAGCAAGTCACTTCGTAGTTTTCCACATGCAAAGTCTAGGATAGGGACCTAACAGCCTGAACCTGGCTCCTAGGGTGGGTATCCTGTCCACAGCACATCAAACAAACTTAAGTTGCCAACTGACAGCCACCGTTTCCAGGCCCTCATACCAGGGAAGCACACTGCTTGTCCTAGGTTTATTCACTCAACCCAAATTCCCTGAGCACCTCAGATGTGCCGTCAATGGAACTTCTAGGATGACTATCTAGAGAAATGTGTTCTGTTGCTCCTCCCCACCTCACCCTTACCAACCATGTCTGAGCTTAGATGACAGAGGTTTTTCATTGATTTCGTTTTCTAAATAGATAATACTTTCCCAGTTCAAAATTCACATGGGAAAGAATTTCACACAGGAAGGGGTAGTGTGAAGTCTCCCTAACCCCCCTCCTAGTTCCCATGTCCAGAAACATCCAAAGTTACTAGTTTAAAAATGCAACTATGTGATATTCTCCAAATTAATAGAATTATCTAGATAATACTATCATATCAAGCTATCTACCTGAATAGACTGTTCTACGTGATCACAGCAAATGTAGTACCCTTTAGGTTATTTTAAATATCCCTTAAATACTTATGTAGACATTTTCAACATATTAAAATGACTGAGTAAGGTAACAACATTTTTTAAAAGAAAAAACATGTTAGTAAGATGCATGGACACGACAGATGTCTGTGAACTCTGGCTGGTAAGAACCAATCACTGTTGAGTACTGAGCTCACCTGGTTCCTGTCACGTGCATTTGTGTACCTGATCTTCTGAATGAAGTAGAATATGAGCCATGCTGAAGAAATAATCATCAAAACAATAAAGGATATTGACACGAAGACTAGAGAGCCACGGCTGAAGTTCTTCGGTGGCATTCGAGTTCCAACAGCTATTGTCATTTGTACAGAGATGTTTTTCTCCAGATAACTCAAAATATCCTTACCCCTCAATTCTGTTATCATGACAGCAATAATATCTCCAGTGCCTGTAATATAAAATAAATATATAACTCAAGTGACATTTAAAATTTATAGAAACATCAAATATATAAACACACTACTTAGGTAACTACACTATCTGGTAATGCAAAGGACATGCGAACTCCACTTCTCAACTGAAATGAAGCTGCAGCTGGGTATGCTGGCACCAAGTGGGAACATGTAATTTGTTGTGTGGTACTTAAGACTTAAACAGACATAAGGCATAGAACGATTGCAGTGTTAAGAACCATATTAACTTGTCTGACAACTACATTTAAAAAAGATTACTAAACCAACCAAATGTGACAACAGACAGCAATATAACATTATACAGCAACAGAAGTGTATCAACATCATGGTAGATTTACACTGTAAAACCTTTTCTATTTTAAAATGATCTTCAGAAAGTCTTAATTCCTTAAGAAATGGAGTAAAGTGCTGTTTTTATAGCATAAATTGGTACTTCTTGCACTAATCTAGGAACATTCATGGAGCACCCACTGACTGTAGAACTAGTGCAAGGAACTAAAACAACTACAGGATACCACGCTTTCTAATCTCACTGAGACACAGGACACACAGCTGGTAACAGAGCTACAAAGTGCCAAATGGTGGTACCTTTTATTAGTGACATCTGAAATTAACTTGGGTCTTACGTCGAGACTTGAGTGGAGTGAGGCTCCTTGCTAGTTTACCCCAGAACTCTTCTGGAAATCAAACGTTCTAGAGACAGGTCCAGGCTTCAACACTCTGGACTAGTTTGCCATCAAAATACCTCCAGCCTCTAACAGTTGTCCAGAAGTCTGCCCACAGTCACAGGCTATGTAAGTTAATTATGACGATGGTCTTAAGTTGCTTTATAGTTACCGAGACCTTTCCCCTATATAATTTCCAGAAGTCGTAACATTAGAGGAATTGAGTATCTATTCCTATGGACAGCAAGAAACTGCTATCCCTTTCCTCCTCCACAAGAAAAATAACTTCCCAGTGTCTTTTAAGAAAACAGAGAAACTTCAGGCCGGGCGCGGTGGCTCAAGCCTGTAATCCCAGCACTTTGGGAGGCTGAGACGGGCGGATCATGAGGTCAGGAGATCAAGACCATCCTGGCTAACACGGTGAAACCCCGTCTCTACTAAAAAATACAAAAAACTAGGCGGGCGAGGCGGAGCTTGCAGTGAGCTGAGATCTGGCCACTGCACTCCAGCCTGGGCCACAGAGCGAGACTCCGTCTCAAAAAAAAAAAAAAAAAGAAAAAGAAAACAGAGAAACTTCTATCAATCTATCAGCAATTGTCCTTTCACAAGCTGAAGCTGCCGGTGGCAACATGTAACTTCTACATGTGCCTTCTCCAGAGAGCCCCTGAGAGGGACTAGGGTCATCAGAAGGGAAATAAATATTTTATTTTGGGAAAGATAAAATTATAACCACTTATTTGAATCTGAATAAGGTTTGTACATACAAATGTAAACCAACAAAACAAACAAGCAAAAGTCCCCAAAACTTGTCCTTTTCAATGCTTCTTCAATGAATAACACACTGAAATATTTTGGTTTTACATGTTTCATTTATCATATTTAGTTAAAAGAACCACTGTGTTACATGCAGTCACAGAAGACTACATGCAACTGAAAAAGAAATTCAACAAGGCTGCGTGCAGTGGCTCATGCCTGTAATCCCAGCACTTTGGGAGGCTGGGGCAGGTGGACTGCTTGAGCTCAGGAGTCCAAGACCAGCCTGGGCAACATGGCGAAACCCTGTCTCTCACAAAAACAGGAAAATTAGCCAGGCATGGTGGCACATGTCTGTGTTCCCAGATACTCAGGAGTACTCCCCATACTCCACCCCTAAAGCCTGAGGTGGGAGGATCACTGGAGTCCCGGAAGTTGAGGCTGCAGTGAGCTGAGATCACATCACTGCATGCCAACCTGGGTGACAGAGTGAGACCCTCAAAAAAAAAAAAAGAGAAATGTAACAGTAAAAGGAGTTTTATAGAAAATGTAACCCAATGGAACATATATCTT
This sequence comes from Piliocolobus tephrosceles, assembly GCF_002776525.5. Classification (NCBI taxonomy): domain Eukaryota; kingdom Metazoa; phylum Chordata; class Mammalia; order Primates; family Cercopithecidae; genus Piliocolobus; species Piliocolobus tephrosceles. Next base: position 110,838,373 of record NC_045437.1, on the reverse strand, counting down.
TTTACTACCTTACTCAAAATTCTTACAGCCACTTTATTAGAAGAGCAGTTTATCAGAATACTGATTAAAAATCCACAAAAAAACTATAAAATTAAAGCAAGCAATAAACATCTAATTAACGTCTAATTACCTTTCTGAAATAAGAGTTTTCATCAGTAAGTTAGAGACAATCATAAAATAATGCTAAGCCACTTTAAATTTCCCTTTAGAAATCTCTTTTAAAATGTTGTTCAACAGGCCATGATCTGTGGTATAAGATACCAGGTATGGCTATAAAGTAACTGAGACGGATCCCACAAACAACATATGACAATCAGTCTCATTGCTTTATAATCACACCAGGTACAAATGGTTTTAGAAATCAGTTGAGGCTCCCTCTTGAAGACTCAAGCTGGAAAAGGAGTAGGGAAAGCTGAACAGGTAGCCAAGGAAACCAATCCATGTAATTCTATTCAAAGAACACTAAATAAGAACACCAACTAATTTCAACGGGGAAGCTGTTTGGGAAAAGAAGTGTGTAATTATTTCAACCATCCATTCAACAATATTTATTGAACACATACTATGATAAGGCTCCTTTCACCTCTTAAAGAGAGTAGAAAATTACCTGCTCTTGATGCAAAAATCCACGTGCCTTCAGAAGCAAAGGGGAACCTTTCGGACTAGGGAGAGAAGCCGCTCGCAGTGGCGTCCTTACAACAGCACAGACAAGGGCCGGGCAGGGGAGCCCAACCCTGCCGACCAGGCAGGAGGACAGCAGAGAGGCCAGCAGAACGAAAGTCCACCACCAACACTTGCAAAGGACTGGAGTGTTAGCCATCTTAGGTCTTAAACCTCTTACAGAATCTGGGGAGAGTCCCCTCCTAGGAGAAAGGGCCTTCTCCCCAAACTCCACCCCTAAAGCCTGATAGGGTTCAAAGACCCTGACCTAAAGCTGCCTCAGACATTTGACTTTCAAAGATCTGAGGAGCTTTGGCCCAGCTTCAGGAGGGATACACACACCAAAGGAAATGGAGGCATCAGAATAAAGGCCCGGTCAGAGCAGGCAGTGACTGATAAGAGTTAAGAATAATTAGACCGTAGCGCTGTGGCCCACGCCTGTAATCCCAGCACCTTGGGAGGCCGAGGCGGGCAGATCACGAGGTCAGGAGATCAAGACCATCCTGGCTAACACAGCGAAACCCCTTCTCTACTAAAAACACAAAAAATTAGCGGGGCATGGTGGTGCCTGCCCGTAGTCCTAGCTACTCGGGAGGCTGAGGCAGGAGAATGGCGTGAACCTGGGAGGCGGAGCTTGCAGTGAGCTGAGATCGTGCCACTGCACTCCAGCCTGGGTGACAGAGCGAGATTCCGTCTTAAAAAAAATAAAAAATAAAAAATAAAAATAATTAGACTGTAACACTGTAAGTATCAAAGCATATTTGGGACATGCCCCATCACTCCCATGTCCCAAGCCCTGGGCAAACACTGCTGAGCGCAGTGGCTCACGCCTGTAATCCCAGCACTTTGGGAGGCCCAAGCGGGCGGATCACAAAGTCAGGAGATCAAGACCATCCTGGCTAACACGGTGAAACCCCGTCTCTACTAAAAATAGAAAAAAATTAGCCGGGCATCGTGGTGGGTGCCTGTGGTCCCAGCTAATCGGGAGGCTAAGGCGGGAGAATGGCATGAACCCGGGAGGCGGAGCTTGCAGTGAGCCAAGATCGCGCCACTGCACTCCAGCCTGGGTGACAGAGTGAGACTTCGTTTAAAAAAACAAACAAACAAAAAAAAAATTTGAGGGTCCAGAAGGACTGCTGCTGAGGGAAGCGTTAGGTGTATTCAGGGTCAAGCTGCGCATGGGGCAGAGCCCTGGCTGCCTGTGTCTCCGTGGGTCCTGCTGGCTCCTGCTCCCAGGAGTTCTCATCTCACTCCACTGACTTAATGAAAGTCCTTCTCAAACGTTTATCCACAATACTTTCAGTGCTTCAAACCCAGTCCTCATTTTTTTCTTCACTGATCCCTTAAAGAACTCAAGGGGGAAAAACAGACACATTCTACATTCTTTTATGAAATGAATATAGCAATAATTCTGACAGATGGAGGTTATATCAGTTATAGATTTCCTGCTGAGACTTGTCAGTTTTCCTAAAATATAGATTTGCCCTGTCACTCTGCTTTGAAAAGCCTTTGATGTATCCCTTCTGTCAAACAAATAAAGTCCAAACTCTTTCACTGGACACTCAAGCACTGGGGAGCCAAATGGCCCTGAGGGTAAGTGAGACACGGGACGGCGAACACTCTCTGACCCAGTGAAACTGTTGGGCAAAGTGACTTGAATAGTGGTTCATGCAGTCTAGGCAGGATGGAGAGGTGAAGCCAGGAGGGAAACTGGGAGAAAACGAAGAAAGGGTCCAGGGAACTGGAAGCTTCAATAAAACTAAATGACAGGAAGAGAGGGGGAGAAAGGGAAGAGGCACTGGTCAGGGCATAGGACACAGGAGTTTGCAACTCGAGCTGTAACAATCCTGGGAGATGATGAGGCCCAGGGAGCAGCTATGGGGCCAGGCTCCTGGAAAAGTAAAATGGCTGAAGGGTCTGTGGAAGGAATTTCTGTTCGCTGTTCACTTTCCAGGTGGATTCTGAAGTTGCCCAGGATGGTGGCAGGACCTCTGATGAACAGGGAGCAGTAACAGGAGGGGAAGTACAGGACTATGGAGAGGAAGAACACGGTCTGCTGCACAAAACTGAAACTGGAGTCTCCCCATGTGGAAGTGACTGGTTTGGACGTGCTGTACACCACCACCACAGTAGCCCTCAGCGCCCACAGATGCACAGCAATGACCAGCTTGTAATTTTGCTAATGCTTGAACCTGAACCTCCTGCCATGTGGCTGCTGGGAAGCCGAATGTGTAAGCCACTGAGTGGTAGCCACTCACTGATAATTTCTGAGGACACTGGGCTACAGTCTGTTGCCAAAAGCCAAGGGTCTTCTTTTCTTTCTTCCTTGAGCAGGAAGTTCTTCAATCACATACAAGTAGGGCCAAGGGGCCACTGTACAGCACTCGGATGTCAGCTTTTCTTCTTATGCTATCTCTTGACTGTATGTCAAGGGGGCAGGAGCAAGGACCTGCCCAGAACAGAAAGCTTTCTTCCTTCACACAGAGGCAGAACGGGGGTGGACACTGAAGACAAGCCACCCATCAGTGGAGAGCCACAGACTCTCAGTGAAGAGCTCCCAGGGCTGCCAACTTTCGACACAATACAGGAACCCCTATAAATTACTGATCCCTCTCAGCCGAGCGGTTCTAGCCACAGGTCACCTGGATTTAAGTGTCAGACAAGTCTTCTTTCCTTAAAATCTAAATTTCTTTTTTTGAGATGGAGTCTCACTCTGTCACCAGGCTGGAGTGCAGTGGCGCAATCTCAACTCACTGCAATCTCTGCCTCCCAGGTTCAAGCGATTCTCCTGCCTCAGCCTCCCGAGTAGCTGGGATGACAGGCACACACCACCACACCTGGCTAATTTTTTTGTATTTTTAGTAGAGACGGGGTTTCACCATGTTGGCCAGGATGGTCTTGATCACCTGATCTTGTGATCCGCCCACCTCAGCCTCCCAAAGTGCAGGGCTTACAGGTGTGAGCCACCGCACCCAGTCAAAATCTAAATTTCTAAATGTCTGTTTGTGGCTCTTGGTTCTCCCATCTGGAAAAATACCACTGAATAAAACCTGTTTTTCATTTATTGATATATAAAATACCATCAACCACAAGGTACATCATTATGCATCATGAAGAAAAAAATCTGTCAAGAAATTCTAAGATGTCATCAGATATAAGAAACATTCCCACTTTAAACTGCACATCCTGGAATCAATGAGAATTCTTCCTTGACATAACAATTCTTAAAATGTTCAAAGACAGCCTCCCTGGGACCCCACTTCAGTCTTTTTTCCATACTAATTCTAGAGTTCCAAAGCATTCATTTAAAAAAAAAAACAAAAATCTTTTTTTAAAGAATCTAAAACTTACAGAAAAATTGGAAATATCATATAAAAACTCTTTTTAAAAAACCCAGAACCATTCAAGAGTACATTGCTAGCATGATGCCTCATCACTCCCGAATATTTGGTATTTTCCTACAAACAAAATTTATAAACATAATACAACCCCCAAATAAGGAGCTTAACACTGATGTATCACTACCACCTAATCCCGAAGTCCATCCAAGCTTCTGCGACTTTCCCAATAAGGTCCTTCACAGCAGCCCAGATCAGAGTCATACGCTGCACTCAGTCGTCACGTCACAGCCATCTCCGTCTGTCTGAAACTGTCCCTCAGTCTTTGTTGGTGTTTGTGACCTTGGCACTTTTGAAGACTACACACGGCCCAGTTGACCTGTAGAAGGTATTTCCCTATGCCAGATTCAGGCCGGGTGCTGCTGGCAGTAACGATACAGAGGTGAGGCCGTGCTCTTCGCAGTGTACACCATCAGGCGGCCCACAGCTTTTTTTATTTGCCATTACTGATAAAGTCCAGTTTGATAATTCGGTAAAGGTGATTCCTCCAGGCATCTGCACCGTGAAGTTCCTCTTTTCCCCTTTGTAATTAGTATGTATTCTGTGGGGAGGTGCTTTGAGGCTAGGTAAATATTTCATCCTCATGAAACCTTCAGTTTACTTTTACTTTTTAGATCAGTATAGATTCATGGTTCCTATTTCATTCAATCGGTTAAAACAGCTACTAACATTATTCATTATGATGCTGACATTCTAAATTATGCTTCATAAGACCCTGTGTACAGAGATTTCCTATCCTATTCTTTTCTGGAAATTGGTTTTCCAGTGTCTTCACTTATGTAAATGTTAACTACAAATACAATACTTTCAGTATCAAGAGTAGCAGGACACTAACATCTCCCTACATCTGATTGTGTCCACAGGGATACAGAGTAAGATTTCAATAGAATTTTTTGAAGCCACGGCACACATCAGCATACACGGAGTTCACGTGACTGAAGGTTCCCAAGCATTCTCCTTCTCCACTTGAACTGTCACTTAAGCCACGTCTCCACAAACCTTTGTTATACTCGTTTTAACCCATTTGCAGGTTTACTTAATGAATACTTCCTCTTATCTATGTTTCAAGATTTCACCTCCCTAGTTTTGTGCCCTTTTCAAGTAAGATGCTTACATTTATGCTTTCTTACAAGTTTTTGATAAAAGAATTTTAAATGGGTGGGAAAAGAAATGTTAAGTACAGAGTTAGGCATTCTAAGCAAGGGAGATTTAGGTTGGGAGGAAAGTGGGCTACAGAAGCTTTCACACCAGGCACTAGAACTCTAAAAGGCCTCCAAATCTGTTATTTACATTAAAGAATTTATAAATCTGAGAGTTCACTGAACTGAATAATTAAGTAAATAGGTGTAGGATGGCAAGAGCCAGGTTTTTCATTTAGGAGTGAGAGTTCAGTGATAAGAAAGGAGAGAGAGCTACAATGATCCATGTGGCAATGTACTAGAGTTGGAGACCTAAGTATGAACTCATTGTTAGCTTAACATCAACGCAGATGATTACAGATAGAAATATTTATAGAGGCCAGGCGCGGTGGCTCACGACTGTAATCCCAGCACTTTGGGAGGCCGAGACGGGTGGATTACCAGGTCAGGAGATCGAGACCATCCTGGCTAACACGGTGAAACCCCGTCTCTACTAAAGATACAAAAATTAACCAGGCGCGGTGGTGGGCACCTATAGTCCCAGCTACACAGGAGGCTGAGGCAGGAGAATGGCGTGAACCCGGGAGGCAGAGCTTGCAGTGAGTGGAGATCGTGCCACTGTACTCCAGCCTGGGCGACAGAGAGAGACTCTGTCTCCAACAAACAAACAAAAAAAAAGAAATATTTATAGATAGGTATATATGCAGGAGTTAGGATACATGCATGTATTTTCTTGTTCTGTCAGCTGAGAAGGCCCAGAAGCAACAGGCATCTCGGTAGTAACATCACATCTAATGCCGGATCTTGGTTTTTACTACTACTCTGCCAATAAACAGAACCAGGGTTCCTTGGAAAAATGGCTGATTCTAGGATTGATGTGTCATTACTGATGAAGTTCAATAATGTTCAAGGGGCAGAAAATATATGCAAAAGGAGCCTGGCACATCTTATAGCACCAGAGAGTAAGCAAGTGCTCAAAAACTAAACCAAACCAAAACAAAAAAACAAAAAACCAACACCCACAACAATGGAGGCATGTCAAAGGACACAGGAGCCAACACAAAGAATTCCCAGTGGCCAAAGATGAGATAATTTGAGTAACAAAGTTATACTGTATTACAATCCTAAGTATAAAATAAATACTCATGGGTCCATACTGATACAAATAAATGACTGAACAAATTAACAAATGGAGCAGAGGCAAATCACCCATGCAGAAAAATTCCAAATAATTCTGTAGATACTCCACCCTAAGGGAGATGGAGCATAAATCCCCACTTACCAAGTGTGGGCTGTACTCAGTGATGTCAAAAGTTATTGTATGGAAGGGGAAAAAAGGAGTTAACTTCACAGTGGAGAAGCTGACAGACACTACCTCAGCCAGGTGACCGAAGTCAGCATCACTGGTGGTCTTTCACACTGACAGCACGTAAACTCGATACGATAGGATGCATGCTAATGGTACTTTATAAATCCCTGTGGTCTTCCTCCCAAAAACCCATATCCCTAGCCTAAGTATAAGAAAACTATCCAACATGTCCCACTTGAAGGACATTCTACAACATGCTGGAACAGCAGTCCTCAAAGCTGTTGAGGTCATCAAAAACAAGCAAAGTCTGAAAAAGTATCACAGCCAAGAGGAAACTAATGGATCATGATGACTAAATGTAATGTGGTGTCCTGGGTGGGATCCTAAAACAGAAGGTGAAAACTAAGGAAATATGAATAAAGTAATAGACTTTGGTTAATAATTATGTATCAACATTAGTTCACTGTGGTACAACAAATCAACATCTCACATGGTACCTAACAGGGGAAACTGGGTGCGGGGTTTGCAGGCATTCTTTGTACTATCCTCACAATTTTTCCATAAACGTAAAACTGTTCTAAAAAGTAAAGTTTTTTTTTTTTTAAAGACTCATTATATAAAAGGGAACAACTTCTCATCAGAAAAAACGTAAGCCAGAAAACAACAAAACAACGCCTTTAAAGTGCTGAAAGGAAAATTCTGTCACACAAAAATTTCCACCTGTCTTTGAAAAATGATGGCAAAAAAAGACAATTTCAGATGAATAAATGTTGAGAGAATTCATCACTGGGAGATCTGTGCTGCATGAAATGATTTTTAAAAAGGGAAATGACACCAAATGGAAACTTGGAAATTCAGAAAGAAATAAAGAACAGCACAACTGTTAGTATGTAGGCAAATATAACAGCCTACCATTTGTTCCTGAGTTTTGCCATTCCCGCTCCCTTCACCAATGAGGGGCCCCTTTTCCTTCTTCCTCTAAATGCTCCTCAAACTTAAGCATCCGACAGTGGGTCTCATCGGACAGTGGGTCTCAACAGGGGCAGTAAAGCTCTCCTGGGGGTGTCTGGAAACCCTGTGGGAGGGAACTCTATGCTGTCACAGGCATGGAGGTGTGCCACCAGCATTTAGCAGGCCCATGCCTGGGAGGTGAAACACTCTGTAATGCAAAAGACAGACCTGCAGAGCAAAAGGACTGCCCCAAAATACCCCTTGCCTTGTCCTCCACTTCCATCCTGAAGCGAGAAGCGCTGTAAGCATTACTGCAGGGGTAAGAGATCCCCACCCAGAACTCTAACATCCACAGCCTAAGGCTGCATGATTCTGCTTAGCAGCTGTGCCAATGAGACCAACTCTGGAGATCCTACCTCCAAGCTCAGGTCCATCACCATATGAACTTGCTATCAGTTAAGAATGTCTTCCATCCTGGAACCTAGGAAACTGATTTCTAAAACAGCATTTCAAACCCATGTAGATCCTTTATATGATTTTACCTTCCTCCTCTTCTGCTGCCAGTGAGAAAAGAGAAGCACAGAAAAGACAAAAAAGTAAATCAAGTGACGACTTCAAACAACCCGCCTGGGACACAGAGCCTGCCAAGAAGGCTGGTGGACAGTCTCATGTATCTGCTGGTGGAAGCACTCTCCAGTTCTACTTCAGATGTAAAGAAAAAACGAAAATTAAGAGCTTATGGAAGTTTTAAAATGGAACCATTGCATTTATTTTTTTAAAGGCTATTTTTATTTTTTAAAAGCTACTGCTTAAGTGTTTCAGTTTTAGATTTTGATAATTATGAATTTTTTAAAAAAATGTATGAACCAGATGGAAGATACAGTAGAAGTATGTGCAAACTCAGGCAAAAATATAAATGCAATTTAAACCCTGACTTCCTGCCACAGCAGTACACTTCAACTTCAAGCTCCATCTTTTCTAAGGTAGTTAAATCCACATTCAATTAGAAGCTAAAAAACTTTAAATGGTAAAACAACAGTATACTTATAGTCCTCATTTCCTTGATAGGCATTTAGAATAAAGAACACAGATTTACATTAAGTGGCCCAAATTACTGATATTTAAAGGTATTCTACAGTGTGTTTGTGATTTTTTACTCGTTTTCATAAAGCATTTTTTGTATTCACAGTGAATTTTCTATATTTTACAAAGTGTGACATTTTTCTATTCAATGCTAGATAATATAGAACTAAATAAGTTTTTAAGAGAATATGATGGAAAAAAGGTGAAGAGCCATTCAACTAATTTTGTTCAACCATCCAAAAAAAAATACCCAGTAAGAAGCATCTGATATTGCTGACTGATAAAAAGATTAAAAAGCAACATTATTATTTGGTTACACGTTTATCTAAATTACCTCATCTTCCTTTCAACAATGGAAAGAATGTCCACAAAATTCTTACAGACATACAGATAAAACTACAGCTATTTTAATCAGACAGTGATTTAACACAACTTAAGATGATTAAACAGTAACAGTAAAGTCTATATAAATCTTTAAAAACCAGGAAAACAGATCCATAATTTTCAGACAAGTATGCATTACTGTAAACTATCCAAGAACCCGTAACTTCCCCTTCACACTACCACAGATCCGCTACCTACATGACAAAGAACTCACTCTGCTAACCAGAGGTAACAAGTGAAACCACACACTGAGTGGCCTTTCCTGTCAATGACGTCATGGATAGGGCACTGGCACAGATGTCCTTCAGTCACCAGGTAAAGGGCATGTTTTAGAATAAACAGGACCAAGCTCTTGCTTGACAAGGCAAGAAAACAAAATGCTTACACTTACATTGGTACATACAGTATATATGGAATACTTATATTCCAATGTGGAATTTTAAAATTAGGTATAAAACATAGCCTTAAATGAAAAGAAAGCTTAACAACCAAACTAAATATCTTAAGAAAATCATTTCAGTGCAACCCATATTTATTTTGTTCAGGGCATTTTGCTGACCACTGCAGAGAACCGAAAGACATGACACAAACTTTAACTTCATGAAACTCTGGGCTTTTCCTTACTGCCAGTCAAGTATGCAAAGAATGAAAACACGAAAGGAAAAGGACAATACTGTCACGGAGGTATAGAGAGGGCTCTGAGGACTACAGGAGCCTTGGACTACAAACTCAGTAAAGGCAGTGATCTGGGTGTCTCTCCTTTTGACTTTTACCAGTTCTTACTAGTTCACATTGAAATGCACAGCACAGAGAGCTGCCAAACCTACTGCTTCTGCCCTACAATGAAGGGAGGGGCAAAACTGGCACATGGTGAAAGCATGGGTCTCCGGGTCCATCCCTTGAGACTGTCTGGGCGGGGGTAGGGGGAGGATCCTGGAATCAGTGTCTTTCCAATTACCTTATGTGATTCTGACACAAGCGTTCTTCAATTTCTGTAGACAGCACCATCCTACAGGGTGAGAAGGGTTATCTGTGGAGGGAGGAGCCTGGAAAGCAAGGAGTTGCCACTGTATAATGACTTTCTCTGAGTATAAGCAGAAACAGAAAGGCAGAGAGCTATGGCATACAAAAGTCAGAAGAGGATCATAATTCTGGGGATTTATCGTGAATGCCTGGCTGAAAAGACGAGACCCAGAGAAGCTTCTGATGGAGTGTGTGTTCTCTGTGCTACTTAACGTGAACTTCTCACCCCATTCTCAGGACAGGCTTTCAGCTAGTGCAGCTCGCCAGACTGAAACGGGACCTTTCCACAACCACTGCCCCTCCCACCCCGAGCATGGGCTCCATTAAGAACCCTATCAGCCAGGACGCACGCCTTTCTGCCCCACTCTTCCTCTCCACACTTCACCTGTGGGAACTGTGCCTTGTAGGGCTTCTGTTGCCACCACTGGTTCCCTCCACACTCCCACCCAATGCTTCCTGGTTTTCCAGGTCCCAATTAGACGGCAGAGAAGAAGCTAAGAACCCTGCTAGCTGCTTGAGACACCTGCCATTCTTCAGCAGGGCTCTGGCTGCCCGGTTCCGTGGCTGCTGCACGTGTGAGACGGTACACCCTAGTGCGGCACTGGAAAGCACAGCTTAGGCAGCATCGACGCCACGTCTCCCTTCTTTCAAATCCTCTGGTGACTGACAGCCCTTGCTTTAGGCACACTTCTGCTAGGAACGGAACTTACTATTACCCTATCTACCATGTTGAGCCATGCTGTCTCGTTCCTGTACTTACAATTACTTTTGTTTAGCTTTTCCCCACCTCAGACCCTTCACTCGCGAGGGGCCTTGTGCCTAGAATACTCTTCTCCACTCTTCAACTCCTATTCAGACGCAGTCCTCTCTGACCCCTTGGACCTCAGTCACTGCCCACAGTCATGACGTCATACTCAGTGTTTATCTTCTCTGCTTGATTATAACTCCATGGAAAGAGGTACCATGTGTGTCCTGTTCATGTTTGGAGCTCTAACAAGAGTTCAAACAACAATCAGCATACAGAATCCAAATCCCTCTACCTGCAGTTACCTAGCTTTCTACCTTTCCTTCAGACTCCCTCTACTCCAACCAGATTCCTGATTCATGTGGTTCCCCTACTGAGGGTATTTTCTCTTTCTGGTCAAATCCTAAGTAATCCTAATTATTTAGGGCCTAGCACAATGAATGCCTCCTATATGAAGTCTTCCAGACCTGAGTCAGAACCCCTTTCATAATACTATGCTGATCCCGCCACGTAGGTATGCAAAGCTAAGCACTGAGTGGCTCCCCAATTATTTCATGCATGTGTGTCTCCCTAAGGGAGGAAGTATTCCTGGCAGACACTCACTTGTACATCCTTCTAAAAATCCCTACAGTGTCCATCACAGGATGCCTGGCATATAGCAGGTATAAATCAATACCTGTCAATTAACTATTTTTTGTACTAGATATATTTTAAACAATGGAAAGTTATATGGAAAAACACCAGGAGAATGAAGGAAAAGTATACTTAAAAATGTTTTAAAAACTGCCAGTCTCAAAATGAAAGAAATAATTGATTTCATAATTTTATAAAAGCTACTGCTTATTCCAGGCATAAGAAAAATTGTACAACTGTTACACATTAAACAAGTTTGTTAGCTCAATAAATTTTGCAATCACCCTCTTTTAGGTAGATGAAGATGCTAGTTTAAGGACTCAGTTACCCGAACTCACAAGGCTGATAATCAACTTGGTCTAAGATTCAAATCCCAACCTTGTGACTGTTTGATATTTATGCCAAATTCTTTTCTCTATTTTAGAAGTACTATATCATCCAACTAAAACTGATTTTTTCTTCTATAACTAAAAATGATTGAGTATGTCATAAAAAATTAAAATCTGTGATAAATTATTAAATATGATTTTGGAAGATGAACAACCAGAAGAAACTGAGACAGCTATGGAAACAGATAGTGATCTATAAATCGGATGAAATATTTCAATAATGTTTTTCTAAGGTGATGAATATGTAACAGACAGCATCTCCACTGAGAAAAGAATGAAACCAAGCATTTATTCTGTCTGGAAAACAGGAGACAACGGACAACAGCCTAGAAGTTCACAGGGAAAACAGAAAGGGCTCAAAGAAAAAGGACAAAAGCACTAACCAAGAACCAAGAATCCTTTCACATTCTAAGATGAGTTAGTTTGCAGATAGTTCACAAATTCCCAAACAAAACGGCATTTTTACTAATCTTAAAAATAAAAGCAATATTATATTGCAGATTTTTTTTACACAAAAGGGCTTACTTCCATTGCTTTTGTGAACAATACATCCATGTTTTCCATTTAAATGACTGTGTAACTTTTTGGATTAAATAAGACTCATTAAACTGGAGTAGCTTGGCTTACATTTCTAACTCTAAAATATATAATGTGTGTGTCTATGGCACGTCTTCACAGTTAATCTTTCAGTCTTATACTCAGCATGTTTCTACTAATTATAAAGCAAAGCAAATGTCTTTACTTTTACATTTTTCTTGTCCACTTTTTTTTAATAGAGATGGGATTTCACTATGTTGCCCAAGCTGGTCTTGAACTCCTGGTCTCAAGTGATCCTCCCACCCTGGCCTCCTAAAGTGCTAGGATTACAGGTATGAGACACTGCACCTAGCCTCTTGTCCTTTTTTTTTTTTTTTTTTTTTCTTTTTTGAGACAGAGTTTGCTCTCTTGCCCAGACTGGAGAGCAGTGGTATGGTCTTGGCTCACTGCAGCCTCCGCCTCCCAGGTTCTCAAGCAATCCTCCCACCTCAGCCTCCAATGTAGCTGGGACTACAGGTGAGCGCTAGCACACCTGGTTCATTTTTGTATTTTTAGTAGAGACAGGGTTTTGTAATGTCTAGAACAGGCTGATCTAGAACTCCTGGACACAAGCTATACCCCGCTTAAGCCTCCTAAAGTGCTGAGATTACAGGTGTGAGCCACCATGCCTGGCCACTATCCACCGCTCTTTTTTTTTTTTTTTTTTTTGAGACAAGGTCTTGCTTTGTTGCCCAGGTTAGAGTGCAGCAGCACAATCTCAGCTCACAGAAATCTCTGCCTCCTGGGTTCAAGGATTCTCCTGCCTCAGCCTCCCAAGTAGCTGGGACTATAGGCATGTACCACCATGCCCAGCTAATTTTTGTATTTTTGGTAGAGATGGGGTTTCATCACGTTGGCCAGGCTGGTCTTGAACTCCTGACCTCAAGTGATCCGCCTGCCTCGGCCTCCTGAAGTATTGGGATTACAGGTGTGAGCCACCACACCCAGCCACTGTCCACTTTTTATACCATTCTATCATTATATAGTCTTTTAATTTCTATCTTGAATACTTAACAATATGAATAAAAGAAAAGATCACCTCATGAATACTTGCTTTGTCCCTCCAAGTCAGAATACTTGAGGACATGCAACTGAAACCTGTTTCAGTTTAAGATCTTATATGTGTGTTGCTTTTGAACTTTAGTTTGCATTATGCTTTTAAAAACCAGCTTTTGTGAGGTATAATTTACACCCTATAAGACTCATCTTTGTAAGTGTGCAATGAGTAAAATGATAGGGATGTGCAACCATCACCACATCCAGTGTTGGGTCATTTCCATCACCCCCCAGGAAATTCACTCCTGCCCTTTTTAAAAATACATGTTCCCTTTTTGGTGTTTTATTTTTGTTTTTTAAAGATGGGGGTTTTGCTGTAGTTGCCCACTGAACTCGTGGGGTCAAGGGAGCCTCCTGCCTCAGTCTCCGATGTAGCTGGGATTACTGATGTCTGCCAACATGCGAGCTCTCTCATGCTCACTGCAATTAATCTTCATGCCCACCTCTACCCTACACAGCCACTAATGTGATTTCTGTCTCTGTATGTTTGACTTTCTTAGACATTTCATATACATGGAATCATATAATAGTGGCGTTTTGTGTCTGGCTTCTTTCATTTAGCTAATGCTTTTCAGCTTTATCCATGTGTCAGGAGTTGATTCCATTTACAGCTGAGAACATCACCAGTGTGAACTGTGCAGCTCCACTTACGGGCAAATTGTCTTCCTTCTTGGCCATCCCTGAAATAACAAGACCACCATCCTCTTCCTCCTATCCCCCAAGCCTACTCAATGGGAAGAAGATAAGGATGAAAAACACTATGGGGATGTGACCAACTTCCACTTAATAAGGAGTAAATATATTTTCTCTTCCTTAGGATTTCCTTAAAAACGTTCTTAAATAACAGCACACAACATATGTAACAAACAAAGGATGTGTTAATCGCCTATGTTATCAGTGAGGCTTCCAGTCAACAGCAGGCTATTAGTAATTAAATTTGGGGTTGGGCACGGTGGCGCACACCTGTACTCCTAGCACTTTGGGAGGCTGAGACGGGCGGATCACCTGAGGTCAGGAGTTTGAGACCAGCCTGGCCAATATGGCAAAACTCCATCTCTACTGAAAATACAAAAATTAGCTGGGCATGGTGGCACAGGCCCGTAATCCCAGCTACTCGGGAAGCTGGGGCAGGAGAATCGCTTGAACCCAGGAGATGGAAGTTGCAGTGAGCCAAGGTTGCGCCATGGCACACCAGCCTGGGCGATAGAGTTGAGGGTCCGTTTAAAAAAAAAAGGGGCCGGGCGCGGTGGCATCCCAGCACTTTGGGAGGCCGAGACGGGCGGATCACGAGGTCAGGAGATCGAGACCATCCTGGCTAACACAGTGAAACCCCGTCTCTACTAAAAATACAAAAAACTAGCCAGGCGACGTGGCGGGCGCCTGTAGTCCCAGCTACTCCGGAGGCTGAGGCAGGAGAATGGCATATACCCGGGGGGCGGAGCTTGCAGTGAGCGGAGATCCGGCCATTGCACTCCAGCCTGGGAGACAGAGCCAGACTCCGTCTCAAAAAAAATAAAAATAAAAATAAAAAAATAAAAAAAAAGGGTAAATTTTGCGGGAGGCAGAAGTTACACGCAGCTTTTTGACTGTGTGTGGGTCAGTATTCCTCCCTAACCTTCTCATTGATCAAGGGCCAACTGCAGTTGCTGAACTATATTCAATTTTATGGACATATAACTTGTTCATTTATTCACCAGTGGATGAACACCTGCATTGTCTCTACTTTTGTGGCCATAATAAGCAATGCTGCTATGAGCATTTGTGTGTAAGTCTCTGCGTGGACTAACTCTCTGTGTGGACATGTCATTGTCTTCATTTCTCTCAGATATCTGGGAGTGGGCTGCCAGGTTGTTTGGTATTTTTATGTTTAACTTTTAAATAAATTGCCAAACTATTTTCCAAACTGGTTGTACCATTTCACATTTCTGCTTGCAACACGTAAGGATTCTAGTTTATCCACGTCCTCAACAAAATTTGGTACTGTATGACTTTCTAATTATAATTATTCTAGAGGATGTGAAACAGTATTGTTTTGGTTGCACTGTTGTTTTGACGGCATTTGTCTAATGATCAATACAATGTCAATTATTAAACCCTTTGCCCACTGTAAAACTAGGTTGTTTATCTTTTTATAAGAGTTCTTTATATAGTCTGGATGCAAGTCCTATATCAGATGTATGATTCAAAAATATTTTGTGGCTTATCTTTTCATTGTTTTAATGGTTTCTTTGGAATGACAAAGGTTTTAAATTTTGATAAAATCTAATTTTTTATACACAGTGTTTTTGTAGTCATAGGCAAGAACTAAGAAGTTCAAAATCACAGACTATCTTCTAAAAGTTTAGTTTTACCTCCTACATTTTGTCTAATATCCAAGTGAAGTCATTTTCATGTAGTCTAAATCCCTCCCTCCCTCCCTTCCTCCATCCTTCCCTTCCTCCCTCCCTCCCTTCCTTCCTCCCTTCCTCCCTCTGTTCCTTCCTTCCTTCAAACGACCTTGCTCTGTGGCTCAGATTACAGTGCAGTGGTGCGATCCTGGCTCACTGCAGCCTCAATCTCCTGGGCTCAAGTGATTCTCCCACTTTAGCCTCCCAAAGTGCTGTCATTAAAGGCACAAGCCACCAGGCCTGGCTTCTTTTTTTAAATTTGCACATGGATAACAATTGTTTCAGCACTAGTACTTGAAAGACTGTCCTTCCCTCACTGAATGATCATGGCACTTTGGTTGAAAATGACTAGATTCTCAATTGGGATCCATTGATCTATATGCGTATCCTTCTACCATTACCACAATGCCTTGGTTACTAAAGTTGTGAAACGGAGTAGTGTAAGTCCTCTAATGCTGTTCTTTTTCCAAAATGCTTTGGCTATTCTAGGTACTTTGCATTTCCATAAAATTTTAGGATCCGCTTATCAATTCCTACAAAATACATGCTATGATTTGCATAGGTACGTACCACAAGGAATTTATGTATCAAATTTAAGATAACTGCCACCTTGACAATATTGAACAATGGAATCAAAGGATAGGAAAGGGCTCTCCATTTATCCAGATTTTTTTCTTTTTTTTTTTGAGACAGGGTCTCGCTCTGTCACCCAGGCGAGAGTGCAGCGGCATCATCTGGGCTCACCACAACCTCTGCCTTCTGGGCTCAAATGATCCTCCCACCTCAGCCTCCCAAGTAGCTGGGACCACAGGTGCATACCACTATTTATTTTTTATTTTTTTGTAGAGACAGGGTCCCCCTATGTTGCCCAGGCTGGTTTTAAACTCCTGGGCTCAAGAAATCCTCCCGCCTTGGCCTTCCAAAGTGTTGGGATTACAGGTATGTGCTACCACAGTTGGCTGAGATTTTCTTGAATCTCTCTCAGTAATGTTTGTAGGTTCAATGTGCAATTCTTATATTTCTTTTTAACAAGTTTTTGTTCTTAGGCTATCGAGAATGAACTCTTCTTAATTTCACTTTTGGAATGTTCATAGCTAGCATATACAAATACAGTGGCTTTTGGGCAGACCCAGTGGCTCACACCTGTAATCCCAACACTTTGGAAGGCTGAGGTGGGCAGGTCACTTGAGGTCAGGAGTTCGAGAGCAGCCCAACCAACATGGTGAAATCCACGGTGGTGCGCGCCTATAATCCCAGCTACTTAGGAGGCTGAGGCAGGAGAATCACTTTCACTTGAACCCAGGAGGCAGAGGCTGCCGTGAGCCAAGATTGCGCCACTGCACTCCAGCCTGGGTGACAGAGTGAGACTCTGCCTTCAAAAAAAAAAAAAAAGAGAGAGACAGAAATACAATTGGTTTTTGTATAATGACTTTGTATTCTACATTCTTTCTAGATTTGTTTATTAGATCTAGTGGCTTTTTAATAAATTCTATTTGATTTTCTACATACATAACCTGTGAATAATGAATTTTATTTCTGCCTTTCCAAACTGGATGCCTTTTAGTTTTTTCTTCCCTGTTTACAATGGCTAAAACCACCAGAAAAATGTTGAGTAAGTATAATGTCGAAATCAAGGAATGAGAGTGGACACTCTTGGCTTGTTCCTGATTTTAGGGAGAAAGCAGTTAGTCATTCACCATCAAATATGCTGTTAACTGTGACTTTTTCATAGACGCCCTTTATCAGGCTGAGGATGTTTCCTAACGTGTTGAAAGCTTTTTTTTTTTTTAAATCATGATAGGTACTGAGATTTTGTCAAATGCTTTTTCTGTACCTACTGAAAATGCTTAGTTGGCTTTTTCATTTATTCTATTGATTTTTCAGATGTAAAAAAA
The DNA here is from genome assembly GCF_002776525.5 of Piliocolobus tephrosceles. Classification (NCBI taxonomy): domain Eukaryota; kingdom Metazoa; phylum Chordata; class Mammalia; order Primates; family Cercopithecidae; genus Piliocolobus; species Piliocolobus tephrosceles. Next base: position 110,820,745 of record NC_045437.1, on the reverse strand, counting down.
CAAAACAAAACAAAACAAAACTATATATCCCACTCCTGGGGTAATGAATCTAATCCATTTTATATGTTACTAGATTCTATTTGTTAATAATTTTAAAAGAATTTTTGTACCTACATTCATAAGGGATATTGGTATATAGTTTTCATGGATATCGTTGTTTGGCTTTGATATGAAGGTAAAAACTGGCTCCACAGAGTAAGTTGAGAAATGTTCTCTATTTTCTGAAAGTTTGTGATGGATTAGAATTATTTTTTCTTTAAATATTTGACAGACTACACCAGTGAATATCATGGGAAGAGATTTAATCCCCAAATCAATTTCTTTTTTTTTTTTTTTTTGAGACAGAGTCTCGCTCTGTCGCCCAGGCTGGAGTACAGTGGTGGTGCGATCTCGGCTCACTACAAGCTCCGCCTCCCGGGTTCACGCCATTCTCCTCCCTTAGCCTCCTGAGTAGCTGAGACTACAGGCACCTGCCACCACGTCCAGCTAACTTTTTGCATTTTTAGTAGAGACGGGATTTCACCGTGTTAGCCAGGATGGTCTCGATCTCCTGACCTCGTGATCGGCCCGCCTTGGCCTCCCACGGTGCTGGGATTCCAGGCATGAGCCGCTGCGCCCGGCCAAGATTTCTTACCTATTATAGGTCTACTCAGATTTGCTATTTTTTCTTGAGTCAATTTTGACAATGTGTATATTTTTAGGAATTTGTTCATTTCATTCAAGGTGTCTAATTTGTCAGTATAGAGAAAAAAGTAAACATAGCAGGTTTGAAGTACTATCCTTCAAAAGGCCTGCTAACAATGTTGGCCCTTGGGTGGCATCTGGGAACATGGATTTGGGGAGGATTTCCACCATTACCTAATAAAAGTGACTCACTGTGAGTGTGACTATGTGGTGAGTACTGTGAGTCCTAGTGAGTCACTGAAACTGTGGATGGTCATGGGGATCCCAGACATAGTTATAGTTACCATAAAGTTGTTCACAATATTCATTTATAATCCTTTAAGTTTCTGTAGAGTCAATAGTGATGTCCTTTTTTAATTGTGGTTTTGGTAAACTGCCTTCAATGTCTATCTAAAGGTTTGTCAATTTTATTGATAGTTCCAAAGAACCAACTTTTGGGTTTCATTGACTTTCTCTATGACTTTTCTGTCTCACTTATTTCTCCTCTAATCTTTATTAACTCCTTTGTTCTACTGGTTTGGGGTTTTGTTTGTTTCTCTTTTTATAGTTTCTGAAGGCAAAACTTAGTTTAATGATTCTAGATCTTTGTTTCCTGACCTAGGTATTTAAAGCTATTAACTTTCATCTAAGAACTGCTTTCCTAGCATCCTACAAATGCTGATGTGTTTTCATTTTCATTTGGTTCCAAATGTTTTTAAATTTTCTTTTTGATATTTTTATTGGACCCATGTGTTATTTAGATGTGTGTTGCTTAATTTCAAATACTTGGGAATTTCCCAGATTTTCTTCTTTAGTTGTGGTTGAAGAATGTACTTTGTACAGTTTCAGTCTTTGAAAATATATTCAGACTTGTTTTATAGCCAACCATATGGTCTCTCCTAGAGAATGTTCCATGTGTGCTTGAAATCAATGTGTATTCTAGTCAGTACACAGAATGTACTACATATGTTGGCTACGTCAAGTTGGTTAATAGTGTTGGTCAAGTTTTCTATATGCCTACTAATTTTCTATCTAACTATTCTATCAATTACTAAGAGTAGGGTATTAAAATCTCCAACTATAATGGTTGAAATGTCTGTTTTTCCTTCCCATTCTGTCAGTTTTTGCTTTGTATATGCTGGGTCTCTGATATATGTTGGTGTGCCTGATAGTGTCCCACAGGCATCTGAGGCTCTGTTCATTTTCCTTCAATGGATTCTTCCCTCTGCTATTTTGAATCTGCTGTTGAAGGCCTCTAGTGAATTCTCCATTTCCAAAATTGTACTCTCCAATTCTAGAATGTCTGTCTGGCTCAGCTCTTTTATATAATTTTTATGTTCTTTACTGAGAATCTCTATTTGTTGTCTCATTGCTGCCATTCATTATTGTCATACTTTATTTCTTTAAATACAGTTTCCTTTAGTCTTTGAACATATTTAAATTAATTGCTTTGAAGTTTTTCTCTGCTAAATCCACTATCTGGGAACACTCACAGGCAGTTTCTATAGACTTTTGTTTTCCTGAATATGAGTCAGACATCTCTATATTTTGCATGTCTTATAAACTGTTGAAAAGTGAATATTTTAGACAATATATTGTAGCAACTCTGGATTCTGATATTTTCCCCCTTAAAGTTGGTGGTGTTGCCTTGTCTGCTTATTCACTTTTGTTTAGTAATAGGCTGGGTTAAACACACGAAATCTATTTTCACTGTAATGTGCAACCACAACGTGTCCACTCAGTTTCTTCTTGTTCTATGTTCTTTTTCCTCCTTCTTTTTAATAAGACTGGTTTCCTAGGAACTGCCCAGTCACTGGCTCTCCTGTGGTAGCCTGCCTCTGTGAAGTCACTTCCACAGACAGTGACACTGGACACTGGTGTCACCCACCACTGTAGACAGAAACTGCCAGTCCTTGCAGCCTGCTCCACACCGGCAGAAACTCCATACAGCATAGCTTGGGGAGTTTGGGAAGCAGCACCCTGCTAAACCACAAAATTCCATTGCTCTTACCTGAAGTCTAGAAGTTTTCCAAAGCATAAATGTGTCTCAGATTTAGATGTCCCTTCATTGACATCCTAAACACTGAAATGGCTGTTTTGTCAATTCTGTCCAGTTTTTTAGTTGCTTTTTTGGAAGAGGATTTGCTGATCTCTTCACTTGGTCTTTACTGGGAGTGCTACCCCTACTTCTCTATTATTTTTAATTCTACCTTATAAATATTTTACAAAGTTTTTCTCTAATGATTATTTTGAAATATTTCAAATAAGCAAAAATTACAAAGGATATAATAAATATCTGTCTACCCACACACTCAGCTTAATAAATAAAACATTATAGATACATTTACTTCTCTCTGATCCTATTTCCTTTCTTCCCTCTCCAGAGACAACCATTATCCTAAATTTTGTATTTATTAATCTTATGTATGTTTTTCTTAGTTTATACCTATATACATGCTCTTAAATTACTTAATTAAAATGTTTTGCATTTTAATTTTATTCAAATGATATCTCACTCTAAATATTCTTCTATAACTTACTGTGTTTGGGAGACTTATGTAATACATGTAGCTTTAATTCATTGACAGTTAACTGCTGCATCAACATGCCACAATTAACCCAGTCTCCTACGACAGACACAGGTGTTTTCAATAATCTGCTGTTACAATGCTGTAATACTCTCATACACGTTGTCCATGCACAAGTGCAAGAGTAACAGGGTGTAAAGAAGAATAGAGAGGCTATCGGTGCTTGTGTAAATATATGACATCTACCCATTGGCTCCCACGTGGTTGGAGACGAAATGTGAGAGACGGGGAAACGGCGGTTGTGTCTACCACAGGGATCCATGGCCTTCCACAGAGTCTAGATTGAGAGTCACAAGGGGCCTTACAGAAGGCCTCCATACTCCAACCCCCACCCGGGAGGCAACGTGGCCTGTGTCACAGAGCATGTCAGGGGAAAATTTGGGACTAAAATCTAGGTTTCCTTTCTTTATCGCCTTCTTTCTCAAAGCAAGATCTGTAGACCAGCAACGTTAGTGTCACCTAGAAACTTGTTAATAATACAGGCTGTTGGGCCATATTCCAGACTTATTGAATCAGAATTTGCATTTTAACAAGATTCCGAGATGCACATTAAAGTTTTAAAGCTTGAAAAGTAGAGTGTGTCTCTAGGGGTGAAATTACCGATCACAGTGTGCAGATTCTTTTAACTACACTAGACAATGCCAAATTTCTCTCCAAAGTGTCGTACCAATTTACCCAGTTTAGTTTCCCACATTTTTTTTCTTTTTTTGAGACAGAGTCTTGCTCTGTCGCCCAGGCTAGAGTGCACGCTGGATCTCAGCTCACTGCAAGCTCCGCCTCCCGGGCCCACGCCATTCTCCTGCCTCAGTCTCCCGAGTAACTGGGACTACAGGCGCCTGCCACCTCGCCCGGCTAGTTTTTCGTATTTTTTTTTTTTTGTAGAGACGGAGTTTCACCACGTTAGCCAGGATGGTCTCGATCTCCTGACCTCGTGATCTGCCCATCTGGGCCTCCCAAAGTGCTGGGATTACAGGCTTGAGCCACCGCGCCCGGCCTCCCACATTATTTTTTCTAACTGTCTATGAACCTAATCACAACCTAAGGCCATTTCCTATTGCTCTTATGTACACCTCCACTGTCTGCCTTACAAAGCTTCCATTTCCTAAGAATATATCCTCAAACTATACCCCTGCATTTCTTTAATTGGTACTATTAAACACTCGTCTGTGATAAAAAGAGTTACATGGTCAAATAGGTTTGGGAAACACTAGATTAATCAAGATAAAATAGGCTTTTTGTTTAGTTTTGTGTTTGTTTTTGAAACAGGTTCTAACTCTGTTGCCAGGATGCAGTGCAGTGGTGTGATCACGGCTCACCGCAGTCTCAACTTCCCCAGGTTCAGGAAATCCTCTCACCTAAGCCTCCCAAGTAGCTGGGACTACAGGCATGCACCATCACACCTGGCTAATTTTTGTATTTTTTGTAGAGATGGGTCTCCCTATGTTGCCCAGGCTGGTCTTGAACTCCTGGGCTCAAGTAACCCTCCTACCTTGTCTTCCCCAGGCTCAGAGAGCAGTGATCGTACCACTGCACTGCATCCTAGGCAATAAAGTTAGACCTTGTCTCCAAAAAAAAAAAAAAAAAAAGTCTGTTTTATGTTTTACTTTGATTAACCTAGTATTTCCCAAATACTATAATCCAAAGTTCTTGGATTATAGGTGTGAGCCACCACGACCAGCCAAAACAGGTTTTTTAAGACTTCTCAGAGACCCAGAAACGTTAATAAGTACTAGGAGCCCCTAGATGTGGACTACGTTTCAAGGATTTTCTGAAACTTTGTGTCTCCATGAGTCCTCTAGGAACATATCTAAACAAACTAACATTTCAAGGAACACCAATGGGAAATGCTGCATTGATACAGGATTCTCGTCCTTTTTAAATACAAGTAATTTAATTTATTTTAAGATTTCAATTCCCTCTTACAATTCCCAGATCTTCTCATACTTTTATTAAAAGACTCTCATTTTAGCTACTTCTCTGTGGTTTTGTGTAAGTAAAACAACATTAATAAGAAAGAAAAATTCATTTTGCTCAGCTGAATTTCTCCCTATTCATTTTTCTTCGTGTTTTAAATAAAGAAGAAATCAGCATGGAATGAAGATAAGTTACATTAGGCCCAAATTTTTAAACAGTTTTTCTTCCCTCTGAGACAACTGAGGAAACCAAACTGGCACCTGCTCTGAAACCTAGCAGAAAAACTATCCTCCTGAGTCCCGTGTTTCCACACAGATGTCCAGCTAAATTAAACTGCTCCTTAATTTTCTTTTGGTTTCCCTGAATAAAAGTTACACGACCCCAGTGATCTCTGGAGAGTGAAAAATCACACATTTTATTTTATTCTATGTGTTTTTCTTTAGTTTCAGTTTTTGTACAATAAGCATGTGTTACTTTTGCAATTGGAAAAAATACACCTCACTTATCTTCTTTTCTTTCTTTTTTTGAGATGGAGTCTTGCTCTGTCACGCAGGCTGGAGTGCCGCGGCGTGATCTCGGCTCACTGCAACCTCCACCTCCCAGGCTCAAGCAATTCTCCTGTCTCAGCCTCAGCAGCTGGGATTACAGGTGCCCTCCACCATGCCCAGCTAATTTTTAATTTTTAGTAAAGACAGGGGTTTCAGCACGTTGACCAGGGTGGTCTCAAACTCCTGACCTCAAGTGCTCCGCCCACCTTAGCCTCCCAAAGTAATCCTACTTCTAAAAGGCTGAGTTTGAAAGGAAGACAAGTCAGCGGGCACTGAAGTTCAAATCTGCCTGCACCATTCTATCAAGATGTGCAGGGAAGCGCCTGTGACTCTCAGCTAAGATGGGCAAGTCTTTGCAAGAAACTTGCTAAAAGTCATTACGTGAAAATTACACGATGAAAAGTTAGTTCTTTAAATAAGTCAAACTCTAAAATTCTCAGGAATGCAAAAATAAATTTTATCTAGATTTCAACTGAAGGAGACAGAGTGGTGAAACTAACGGAACATCAACAACACTGGGGTGTGAGCCCTCTGCTGTCGGCCCTTCCTAGTCTGTAAGATGAGAGAGAACCTACATCATGCATGGTTATTGTAAGAACTGTCTAAAAAACATATTTAAAAAACTCATCACACAGCGCCTGGCATTTATATAATTAGTGCTCAATAAACTGCAACTATTGTTATTAAACAATTAGAAATACCCTGACTGCTTCCAGAAGAAATAAAGAAGCATTGTTACTACTGAAATTATATGAATTACTAAGTCAGTTTCAACATTCATCTGATGAAAACAGAATCCTTCCCAGACAGGTAATCCTTGAGAATCCATGACATAACCTGGGTGAATGATTCCAAATCAAATACATTATTTGTCAAAGTTAGTAAGCAAAAGGTAGAAACACAAAACAACTAAGGATTTAATCACAGCCAGTGATTTAGTAAGTCCAAGTTGTACGGACTGCTGTCATCATTACTTGTGAAAAAGAAGAAATTCAAGGATGGGGAAAAAACATGTATCTCAACAAACAAATGGCAATACTAATAGAATTATGTTGGAAATTACATGGCTTCAGCAGAGGCAGAATGCTTACCTATAAAGCAATGATTTCTAAGAAGAAAAACATCAACAGCCCCCATGTTTTGTTTACCTGGGTGAGTCATGGTAACCGGCTCCTCTTTGGATTTATTATTGTAGATGACTACAGCAACTGCATTGTGGAAAGCAGCCCGTGATATTTTCTCTTTAAATGTGCAGTTTCCCCTCTGCAGCAAGGCAATCCACTGTTTGATATTAGGAGGGACAAAGAACCGGGTTTGTGGATCACAGCCCAGATGATCAGCAACTGAAAAGAAAAAGAAATATACACACGAAAGATAAATAAAACTGACCAAGTCTTTATCAAAGCGTCAGCTGCTTTCCGAATACCACACAGAGCTAAAGCACGTCAAGCAGCTTGTAGCCAGCAGAGCTATGAACACATCCACAAACAATGCAATGAATCAGTCTCTACAGGGAGAGACACTCCAATGAACTGTAATATAATGCACATTAAAACAATGAAAATTTCTTAACTTTTATAGACTGTTAAAAAATAAAAAGACTGATAATATCCAGTACAGGGCGGTAAAGGGAGGAGGAAGAAAAGGCCAACACAGATGAGAAACCCAGGTGACTGATGTAACCCCGACTTTTACTCATTCGTGTTCAGGTGCTAGCCCTCTCCACACACACCCCACCACTCCACACACACCCCACCACCACCACCCCCGCTGTGAGAAAGCAGGAGACTGGACTGGGGGCCGATGAGGAAGCCAATGTAATTCTTGGTTCAGTTACTAAGCGATCCTGTTGAAATTCAACCATGTTTGAGCAAAGTTCTTCATCAATGTCTAAGGAAAATTTACAAGTTTGGTTTTGGCTTATATTTGAAAGCTGAAGTAGTTAAAATAACATCTAGGTAGAATAAATGTATTATTCCTCTAATTTATATTAGCAAAAGTCACCCCACAACTCTCTATCAAGATACACTTACTGTATCCATCTGTTTAACAGGTTACAAGAAGACACTAAGAATGTTGGTACTACAAATTACACGGCCACTGTTCTGGATTTGTTGGGATAGTTTATTTAAAATACTCATAAGTACATTTAAATCTGTCAGAGTAAGCTCCTCAATTTTTCACTCTGCACATATGGCCATCATGGTTCTGACATCCTCTGCAAATCTTAAGAAGCCCCCGGCTGCTCTTCCCACTTCCACTTTCACATTTATAACAGGTTCAAATGAGACAGAAGGGTAGTCCAGGAGGGGAGAGAAGTCACCAAAGGTAGTCTGAAGACTGCTGGTACACAGTGGTGTAGGGTGCCAGCCCTGTGCCCTGAGTCAGCCCTGTCGGTCCTCTGTGTGCTGGGAAGGAAGCGAGGAAAGGGAACACAGCACATAGATCTAAAAGGGTGACATCAGAAGTAAATATATCATAAAAATATAGCAAGATGTGGTGGCTCACGTGTGTTAATCCCAGCACTTTGGGAGGCTGAGGCAGGTAGATCGCTTGAGCCCAGGAGTCTGAGACCAGCCTGGGCAACAAAGTGAAACAAAAAATACAAAAAATCAGCTAGGTGTGGTGGGACGCATCTGAATTCACAGCTACTGGGGAAGCTGAGTGGGGAAGATTGCTTGAGCCATGATAGCACCACTGAACTCCAGCCTGGGTGACAGAATAAGACCCTGTCTCAAAAAAAGCACAGAAACATTAAGCATTAATTGTAGTAAAGAGATGACGCCAGAGGGAAAATGTTGGCTTTCCACACACCTGGAAGCACAAGCTTAGTAAAAGAAACTAAATGCTTATACTACTTAAATTATAAAATGTAAAGATGTCACTAACTGCAGAGAACTATTACATCTATCATTCCCACTTAAATATCTTTCTCCAGATTTTCTTATAATTAATTGTGGTGAGAGACTGCAACAAGAGCATATTTGCTACCAGAGGTCTCCCATTACATGAAATGGAAGATGAATGTTTTCACAATTTTTCATGATTGATATTGTATACAAACATTACCTACCCTGTTCCTTAAAAGGTTTCTGCACTCTGAAACTTTCACCCTTCCTCAACCAAATTAAATAGGGGGATAGAAGCCTATGTCACAACTTTAGGAGCAATTGAAAGACACAGTCGATGTACTGTAAAACTTTAATATCCTGAAACAGATTGTTTACTTTCCCTGTTTCATCGATAATTATGCTGTTTAAAATAAAAGCAGCTTGGTGACCTGTTACGATAATCTCCTGTCTTAGAAAAATGTCTAATACTGTATCCAGACAGGGAATAACCAAAGAACTGGTTTTAGGCGTTTTGTTTGTTATTTTTCAAAACATACTGCTGCACAAACCCTGGAAGAAAACGCAAAATCAAGAATATCTAAAGTGACGTGTTCCCTTGCCTTCTGTGTAATATTTAATCATCTGTCTGTGACTAATCTCTTCTTCCCTGTGGTCTCGCATACATGTACAATGTAGTAAAGAGGAAACAACATAGTTATGGAATCAGCAAGACCTGTGCTCCAAGTTCTAGATCAACTGCTTACTAGCTGTGTAACCATCACAGGTTACTGAAATTCTCCCATCTTTAATTTTTACTTACTTATAAAGATTGAGATATTATCTCACAGAGTTTTACATGTGAAAAAGCCAACAGTAATTCTTTCTGGCCAGGTGTGGTGGCTCAGGCCTGTAATCCCAACACTTTGGGAGGCCAAGGTGGGAAGATCACTCAAGGCCAGCAGTTCAAAACTAGCCTGGGCACATAGTAAGACCTTCATCCCTACACAAAATAAAAAATAAAAAAAATTAGCCAGGCATGGTAGTTCCAGCTACTCAGGAGGCTGAGATGGGAGGATCGCTTGAGCCCAGGAGTTCAAGATTACAGTGAACTATGATCATGCCGCTGCACTCCAGCCTGGGTGACAGAACAAGACTCTATCTCTAAAAACAGTAATAATTCCTTCATTCTTGAATGCTTAAAAAAAAACTCTTTCCTTGTGTTTGTTTCACTGACATTCATCCTATGTTGTCTTGGTGATCCAGTCTGGTGCCCTTGGGAGTTTCCGTGCCGAAATATGTGGGCTTCCCCAAGCTCAGAAGCACCCCACACTCCTCTGCTCTTAGTAACCACCACTCACAGATCCCAAGCCTCATCTTCTTTACCTTTCCTTTTGACAGTGTCACAGTCCACTCAGAAGACAGCAGTTCAGTAATATTCATACTCTTCTAAGCATGAAAAGACACAGCAAGGGGTGCAACCACAGAGCAAAAGTTATCAAACATACTGCAGGAGGACTTTAAAACTCTCCTAAAGGAATCCTGCCCACTGAGACCACATTCTATGAACAACTGCATGATCAAAAAATCCAACAATGGCCTGTATAAGCAAAATAAACTTCCTGTTTCCCAAAATTCATTTAATCATCATCCACAAAAGGTCTCTGAAAACATTTATATTGTAGTACAATACAAAATAAGCAAGAATAAGATAGGAGGTTTCTGTTCAAAAAAGTGGTATTTATTATTCAGAAGAAAGTAAGAGGTTTTCATAAACAGGAACTTAATACTGTAGTATACTCATTCTACCCAGTTATTCCCTCCTGTAATTAAGAAACTATAAATAATGAAAACAACAACTCTATAACAACTTCCCAAGAAGACTGATGACTATGATTAAGTAGTATTACTCCAAAATTTAATACCAGTTGTTTACACTTGAGAAATTTATTAAGTGAAGACATATTATGGTGTAAAATATCTATATAACTATGAGCCTTTAAAATTTGTCAATAGCAATTCTGTTCCAATTCAGAATTACTGTACTTCCATTTTTCTTACCTGCCACATTTTATAAGAGGATACTATCTCTGAATTATTCGCATTTATTAATTATATAGCCAGGAAAAACTTATTAGAGGTTTTGATAAAAATTTCAAGATAGATAATACAAAATATTTTACTATAGAACTTAAATTTTTTTTCCTCTAGGGCTTTTCCTGCTGAGTCCAAAAATATTAAAAGTAATGAGACTTATTTACCTCTTGACAGGAACCAAACAATTATGGGCTCTTCACCTAAATGAATAGTAACTTCTATGCTTAGCAACATGCTAAGTACCAAAGAGAGAGAAAATGGGGCAAATGCCTTGCTCTTGACCCTTAAAGCACCTCCACATGGCCGGGCACAGTGGCTCACACCTGTAATCCCAGTACTTTGGGAGGCCAAGGTGGGTGGATCATGGGGTCAGGAGTTCAAGACCAGCCTGGCCAACACAGTGAAACCCCATCTCTACTAAAAATACAAAAATTAGCCAGGCATGGTGGTGTGCGCCTGTAATCCCAGCTACTTGGGAGGTTGAGGCAGGAGAATCGCTTGAACCCGGGAGGCAGAGGTTGCAATGAGCCAAGATTGTGCCACTGCACTCCAGCCTGGGTGACAGCGCTAGACTCTGTTTCCCAAAAAAAAAAAAAAAAAGGGGGGGGGGCGTCCACATTTACTGAGGCATCATAACTGGCACTAGCACAGAAGCTGACATTAGAGGGTGCCAACATGAAATGTGTTTAGAGACTGAAGGAGGGAGGAGGGCAGGACGATGGTCAAGATTCAGTGTGAGCTGGAGCTCACATGGAACCCCTGAAACTTGCCCAGGCAGGAAGGAGGCAGGTACATAAGTTGCCAGCATAAAAACACAGAACAAAGACTAAACTCTTCTCTTGAACTCTTGTAAAACTAAGTAAGACGATATGTAACAGAACCTAGAACACTATACAAACTCAAGAAGATCAAGTTCGGAAAATATCTGATTTGTAATGAGAGAAGGGGAAGAATATTCAGGTAGGAATAACATGTAAATATTTAAAGGGCTGTAGGAATGAAACATCTCTTCCACATTCCACCAGTCTGAAACTCTCCTCCACTTCGATTCATTTGATTTAGTAAAATCTCATTTCTTAGAAATGTAAACATGCCATATAAGAAGCACTCACCATGCTATGGTGTAGGCTAATGGTTTCCTTCCTACCCCTGAAATTGTCAGTCTGCTGCAGGGGCAGAAGTGAGAGCCTAGGACAGTATTTTTCTGCAGTGATGGTCAAAACAGGTGGCCGCACAGCACAGTGGCAAAGATGTGCCTCTCCCTCTCAGAGCCTGTGTATGTCGCTTCATCCTCCTGAAACGCCAGTCCCACCACTCTTGCCCACCACCTTCTGAGCCTCAGGATTCTGTCAAAACGTCTTCTCCAGAATGCCTTCCCAGCCTCCTAAGACTGAGTTGGGTGCTTTTTTCAAGTTGCCATGGCACCCTCAGGTTACATCCATCTTGGCATTTATCAACTGTATTAGTAACTGGCTGTTTACTTCTGAGGCTTTCCTTCCGGAATGTGAGGTCTAGCGTCTCCTGTGAACATGTCTGGCACATAGATGTTTAACACGCTTGATGAAGGAAAAGGGGAAAAATGACAGGGAAATTAAGCCAAAACTGACATTTAAAAAAAGTTTATGGCAAAGAGCTGTTTCTTTTTTTTTTTTTTTTTTGAGACGGAGTCTTGCTCTGTCTCCCAGGCTGGAGTGCAGTGGCCGGATCTCAGCTCACTGCAACCTCCGCCTCCCGGGTTCACGCCATTCTCCTGCCTCAGCCTCCCGAGTAGCTGGGACCACAGGCGCCAGCCACCTCGCCCGGCTAATTTTTTTTTGTATTTTTAGTAGAGACGGGGTTTCACCGTGTTAGCCAGGATGGTCTCGATCTCCTGACCTCGTGATCCGCCCGTCTCGGCCTCCCAAAGTGCTGGGATTACAGGCTTGAGCCACCGCGCCCGGCCTAAGAGCTGTTTCATGTGGTAATATCCTGACCTACGGTAATGTTCTATCAGTTGCTTTCCTACAAAAGAGGTAAAAATAAAAATGAGACTAATTAGTTACCCCGGATTTAGATTTCCCCATTGTCAGCTATGGTCTGGTTGCTTTCCTGCTCCTGAATTAGATTATAACTTCTTTATTCTTTAAATTTCCTGCTTCTACCCTATCTTTCCTTATTTTCCTTCTGTCAAATTCTGATTTTATGTTTCAAAGAAAAAAATACAATTCATCATTTCTGTTATCAATTTCTTAATTTTATTTTTAATGGCAGCTACTGGACTTGGGTCGAGCTTTCATTCTCTTCCACTTCCATGGATATAACTTATTATCTTACTGTTTCTACACCTTCACTTAAACCTAACATTTCTTTTTATTACTCAGCTTCATTGGGTCTTATTGAAAATGTTTTCTTCTGGCTGAGTGCGGTGGCTCACGCCTGTAATCCCAGCACTTTGGGAGGCCAAGGCAGGTAGATCACCTGAGGTCAGGAGTTCAAGATCAGCCTGACAAACATGGTGAAACCCCGTCTTATTAAAAATACAAAATTTAGCCTGGCATGGTGTGTGGGCCTGTAATCACAGCTACTTAGGAGGCTGAGGCAGGAGAATTACTTGAACCTGGGAGGCAGAGGTTGCAGTAAGTCAAGATTGCACCACTGCACTCCAGCCTGGGCGACAGAGTGAGACTGTCTCAAAAAATAAATAAATAAAATAAAATAACTCTCAGGCCACTCTTTGTCTTCCAAACTGGCCTGCCCCAGCCGAGCACTCTCCTCTCTCCACACCCAGGTCCCACTTCCTCCAGGCTTTCCTCCTCCACTACCACAGTCATCCTTTGGGTTTTTACTGCCTCTTCTTCCTCCACTCAAACCTTCAATATTGATGGTACCGAGTATTCTGCCTCCCCTGATGTGGGCCCAGGACTCTCCAGGGCTTGTTTTCACCATGTCAACAGCACACTTTTTTAATTTTTATTGGAACAACGATGTTTACTAACATCTCATGCTGAGCAGCCCTCTTTCGAGAAATCATTTTTCATTTTTACTTATATGAACCCAGTTTCTAATAGACACAGCTAAATCAGGTCGACAGTATGCTAAGAATCGGGAGAGGAAAGTGGAAAATTACACAAACACAAGGGAATTCTTTCCCTTCCATTCCAAGCAAAAACTCTGGCCTTGACTTGATGAGTTAAAAGTTTGGAGTTCTTCAAGGTTTCAACTGGTTTACACGGAAGGGGTGTGGAAGGGAGTCTTTGTTTGTAGTCCATTTTATGGCAAATCACTCTATCTAATTTATCTGTTTCCTGGTTGCTCTGCCCTGCTTCTAGGTGATAGGATTATATTGTATCAAAGGCTACAGGATTAACCCCCGAATCTAGGCAATTTCTGCTTGACTCACATAGGAAGAACCAGTGTTCCATGTAACAAAAATCAATGACTTTGATTGATTAAAAACAATGAGGCCAGGTGTGGTGGCTCATGCCTGTAATCCCACCACTTTGGGAGGCTGAGGTGGGAGAATCACTTGAGCCCTGGAGTTGAAAGCTGCAGTGAGCTGTGATGGCACCACTGCACTCCACCCTGGGAAGCAGAGAGACAGAGATGCTATCTCAAAAATGCGGGGAAGAGGAAATTTATCCTGTTTCAGAACAGGGCCATATTTTGGGTTGAAGAAGTCAGCACCTCGGCAGTGTCTCCAGGATCTGGTTCCTTTTCATCTCTTCCCTTTGTCATCCGTAGCTTCGGTTTCATCCTAAGAGTCCCCTCTTTACTATAAGATGACTGCCAGCAGCAACTGGAGTCACACAGCTCCCTGTTCATATCCAGTGGGAGACAGAAAAAGCCAACCCTCCAGGTATGTAATTTAAGCTTTTTACTTCTGTGCAGCTCACCCTAGGTCATTTATCCCTCTGTGCCCCACACCCCCTTCTGGGGCTCAAACAGGTGTCACTTAAAGCATGTGGCTGCATAGAAGTGACGGCAGACGCCTGAATTACATAAGGTTTCTGTTTTCTGTTTTAAATAAGCAGAGGCTGGTAGGCAATTAACAGCTTCAAACCCCAAGGTGACCCTATAGAGTGGTTCTCAATTCATCAGAATCCATACTTGGCTATTCAAACCCACCAAAAAGGCCAAAACCTAAGAAGAAAGCTTCTTTGGTTTCCAAGTGCTTTTTGACACAGGGAGGCAGCTAAGGTTCCAGCCCTCTGCCTCCTTCCCTCGCTCAAGGGAAATGCGAGCTTTTGGGAGAGGAAGCCCATTTGAAGAGCAGCAGCTAGAGCAAGCGTTCTTGACAAGGCTCTGGGGACAGAATTCAGGAGTGAGCGACATTCGGATGAGGGGAAATCATCTTTATTTCTGCTAAAATCTAACTGAAAGCTAGCATTTTCTTTATTTATAAACATAGATAACAAACCATCTGTAACTCTGTAACCAGCGGCAACCACATTACAGTTATTGCAAATACTGCAAAATACTGATAAAGGATTAGGCCCACCACTGAATCCTGCTTCTAATGTTAACTACACAAGTATTACCATGTCACAAATATGTTAAGTATTTTAAATACTTTGATACAGTGTTTCAGTATACTTGATTTTCTTTAATCCTATTTACTCCTGCACTTAACACTATTCTGAGAAGCAGCCCACAGGTTAAATCAGACTGCAAAAGGAGTCTCAACTGCCAGGCTTAGTCTATTTGCATATGTATATGATATATTTGGATTCATCTCTATTATTTTATTGTGTTCTTATTTATTCTCTTTTTCTAAGCTTCTTTATACTTTTTTCCTCTCCTTTCTGACTTTGAATATATAGACCACATTTCACTTCCCCCTTTTCCTCATCTATATATTCAAGTTCTATTTTTTTAGTGGCTACCCTTAAAATGTTAACATGCATACCTGATAAAAGGTCTACAATTAATCAGTACCTCTATTCTCCTGAATACCTCAAGGCTCTTAAATATTAGTTTCCTAGGGCTGCCAGAACGAAGTACTACAAACATGGTGGCTTAAACAACAGAAATGTATTCTCCCACAATTCTGAAAGCCAGAAGTCCAAAATCAAGTCGTGGGCAGGGCCACTGTCCCTATCTCTAGCTTTATCTGGTTATTTCTTTATATAGATATGTAGATACAAAAGAATTTATTCTAAGGAACTGGCTCAGGCAGTTACGGAGACAGACAAATCCCAGGGTCTGCAGGGTGAGCTGGCAGGCTGGAGACTGAGCAGAGCGGATGGAGTTCCAGGCCAAAGACCAGCAGGCTCAGCACCCAGAAGAGCCAAAGGTTTCAGTCAGGCAGTCAGGCAGGAGGAATCCTCTTTTACTCTAGGGAAAGTCACTTTTTTGTTCTACTCAGGCCATCAATGGCATGGATAAGGCCCACCCACATTCTGGAGAGCAATCTGCTTTATTCAGTCTACGCATTCAAACGGTAACCCTGACCGAAACCTAAGAATTCTCTCAGGATACTGTCTGAGCAAGTATGTGGGCACCTGCAGCCCAGTCAAGGTGACACACAGAATTCACTATCACAGTCCTCCTCACAGCTCACTTTTTCCTTCTGTGTTCCATTTCCCTCCTCCTTATTCTACATCCTTTAGAAATTCTTTCAATGAGCATCTGTTAGGTAAACTTGTATTTTTACATCTGAAAACATCTTTCTTTTGTTCTCATTCTTGAGTGACAGGTTAATTAAGTAAAAAATTCTAGACTGTTAATTTTCTCTCTGCACTTCAGGGCTGTTATTCCACTGTCTTTTTTTTTTTTTTTTTTTTTTTTTGAGATAGGGTCTCACTCTGTCGCCCAGGGTGGAGTGCAGTGGCACAATCAGAGCTCACTGCTCAACTTCCCGGGCTCAAGTAATCCTCCCACCTCAGCATCCTGAGTAGCTGGGACTACAGGCATGCACCACCATGCCTGGCTAATTTTTGCATTTACCCCAACATGGGGTCTCACTATGTTGCCCAAGTTGGTCTCAAACTCCTGAACTCAAACAATCTGCCCACCTCGACCTCCCAAAGTGCCGGGATTACAGGCATGAGCCACCAAACCTGGCCAATTTAGTACTTTTAAAAAGTAAACTAAATGTGTTTCTTGTTTTTCTCCTAAATGACAATTTGTAATTCTTCAGTTATATCCTAAAGAAACAAATTCTCACAACAAATTATCACCTTTTTGTATAGGATTTTTAAGAAGGTGACAGCAAAATGTCTTCTGGACACCTAAATGCTGGATGCCGCAGTCAACGTGGCAGGAATGTTCCAACAGTGGAACTGCCAGTAAACGCACTTGTCAGCAGCCGTCCGTCATCGTTTGTCTGCTGAACTTAGTTACTGTACATCTCAAATGGATTTTCATTATTTTTTACATCCTTAGAATGCAAATACATCTGCTGGATGTTCTCCATGACATAATAAAAAGCATCTTAAGGATAAGTTTAAATGACGGCTAATACAAATCACTTCGCATGAAAAGTCAACTTCAATAATGATAATAATTTCTATTACGAATGATGCAACAGATACTTGATGCAAGAGAGACGCTACAGATCTATATAACTGAAAATTAGAGCTCAGTCCTCATACAAAGTTGGAGTCACAGTGCAATATAAGTGTTAATTATTTATCCACATCACTCTTCGCTCCACAAAGGAATTACAGTACTGAGTACAACTCTTCCAGAGGCTCTCTGTTCTCTTGGCTCCTATCCATCATGTCTTCCTCCCATCTCTCTAACTATTCTTCGTCATTTTCCACTGCTAGACCCTCGCCAGGGTCTGTCCTAGGCCCTCTCTTCTCAGTGGGCAGTATCCTCCACTCCCCTGCCTTCAACTACCAACTATGTGTACATCATAATCGAAATCTGAATCTCTCTCCTGAGCTTTTCTGTTTAATATTCACCTGCCTGCTAGACATTTCTCCATGAATACCGAGCACTCCAAACTTATTAGCTTCCTCTCACATGTGATCCCTTTCCAGTGTAGAGTTCTGGCTAACAGCATCATCTACTGAAACACAAAGGACTAAAATTCCTG
This sequence comes from Piliocolobus tephrosceles, assembly GCF_002776525.5. NCBI lineage: Eukaryota > Metazoa > Chordata > Mammalia > Primates > Cercopithecidae > Piliocolobus > Piliocolobus tephrosceles. The sequence continues at coordinate 110,803,086 of NC_045437.1, read as the reverse complement.
TTGGAAGCCAAGTGGCCATATGGAGACTCAACTTCCCACTGCTACTGCCACACACAGGGACACAAGGACACCACCCTTGATCCAGAGCAGCGCCTGAAGGCATTATTAACTCTTGGGCAGAAAAGAATGTGGGAGCAAGCCTGTTTTATCTCCTCACTTCTTTCTTCTAGTATTTCCAGTACTAATGACTCTGACGCAATGACAGTAATGACAGACTGGGCTATGTGGACCATAATTTAAAATGTAATGACAGGTCAGGAGTCATGCAGCTCACACTAACAGGGAAGAAGCCATCTGTCCAGAGGTTGACTAACCAGCGACCAAAGGACTTTAAGCTAAATTGGTGAGGAGGGCGGGAGGAAGGGAACATGAGGGAAATCATAAAATCAGTCCCTATGGAGGATTATAGAAAAAAAAAAAAAAGACTGAAAGAGATTACTCGCATGAGAAAATGAGGTTTAAAGTGTTCATAATCTGAGATATCCATAAACCAATAAATATGAGTAATAAGAAAAAATCTTAATGTTTACCTTAAATATAGAAAATAATCAGTGAGACTTGTTGAGGAAGGTCTCAAGATTGGCCTATAATGATGGAAAGCTACTATTATTCAGAGGGAAAAAAAGTATTTTATGTCAAGATAACGTATGTCCTTCAAGGAATCCCAAGTAAACAGAAGCACTCAAGAACACCTCTGAGAGGCAGCAAGGAAAATAAGACTTCGATGCAAGAGTATGCCGAGATCAACTGGCCAAATGGAGTAAAGATAAAAGTTTTTAACAGATCACAAAACTGGCAGACAGGATATGGCACCGACAGGTATTCCAACCACCTACAGAGCTGCGGAAGAGATCTCACCCCTCAGCTTCCATTCACTTCGCCTCCCACAGGACAGTGGCCAGGTATGACCCCGTGAACAGCTGCCCGAGCCCAACGCAGGCCCCGAACAGAAGTGACAAGTCATGTGGAAGAAAGCAACGTATCATTTCAGAGTTTACAAAATCCTGGGCAAACAAAGCTGAGTAACAAATCATCTTGATTAGAAAGAAAATGACACATTACACAAAGAAAGCAGCAAGAACACACAAGACAAATTAAGCTTTGAGGAGGACTCAACAAAACCTGAAAAGGCAAACACAAGATGATGCTACAGGCTTACACAACTTCTCTTTAAAAAGCCCAGAAAGTTGAAGGTTGCCAGTAATGACAGGAACAAGCAAAGCTGCTTCTCACAAAAATTTTATTTATTTATTTTTAAAGTATATTCAGAGCAAGAAAAGTTGAAAAGAAATAGGTCTACTGCCCAGGGCCAAAGAAATGACGGATGGAAACATTTCTCAAGACTCTTTTTGTTTTTGCTTTCTCTACCACGGAGAATAACCTGAGAACTGCAACAAGCGCGGCTACATGACACTGAAAATGAGTGCAGAGATTGTAAAAAAGCAAATACAGTCTTTTTTTTTTTTTTTTTTTTTTGAGACACAGTCTCACTCTGTCGCTAGGCTGGAGTACTGTGGCATGATCTCGGCTCACTGCAATCTCTGCCTCCCGGGTTTAAGCGATTCTCCTGCCTCAGCCTCCCAAGTAGCTGGGACTACAGGCGTGCAACACCACGTCCAGCTAATTTTTGTATTTTTAGTAAAGATGGGGTTTCATCTTGACCTCGTGATCCGCCCGCCTCGGCCTCCCAAAGTGTTGGGATTACATGGGTGAGTTACCACGCCCCGCCAGCAAATACATTCTTAGAATAGGTTTTTCTGTTACCTATTTTTACTTCATCTCAGTAGAACAGCTGTTTGTATCTTAAGCATCCATGCTGGTTTCTTCAATTAATCACTCATATTCTTTCTTGAGATGATTTGTAATGACCCAGCTTTCTTTGTCCTAGGATTTGCAAACTTAAAAATTACACAGTTGCTTTCTTCCAAATTTCTAGTCACTTTGCATTATATCACCAAATGCAAAGAATTTTGCATGTCACCCTCCTCGCCAGGGACAGATGCAGATGGCCACTTAACTTTTCAGACAACGCACATTCCTTTGGCATCCTCCCTGCCCCGCTAACCTCTCCGATACCCAGCGGTCCCCGCACCCTCTACTGAAAAGACTACTCTTTCCCTCTGTTGAATTGTCTGGGCGCCCTTGTCAAAACTCAAGCGACAAAAGCGTTTATTTCTGGTTCTCAGTTCTACTTCACCCATCTACCGTGTCTCTACCAGTACCACACTGCCTTGTGGTAAGTTTTCAAACTGAAAAATGTGAATTTTCTTCATTATTTATTTTCAAGACTGTTCTGACTACTGTTGAGTCCCTTTTACTTCCATACGAATTTCTAGTATTTTCATAGGATGGTCTAAATATGTAGGTCAGTTTGGAAGGGCAAAGGTATCTTAACAAAACAAGTCTTTGGACCTATGAACATGAAAAGTCTGTTTATGTACATCTTTAATTTCCTGCAACAGTGCTTTGCAGTTTTCAGTGCCAACACTACTTTAAATGGTATTGTGAAATTTTTATTTTCTAATTGTTTGTTACTGGCATATAGAACTACAACTGACTTTTTAAATTTTTGTTTTATTGATCTTTTCTCTATGGGCGTTCCTAAATGTACTTGAGCTTTACAAAAATTACTCTGCTGATTACTGGTAATAAGAAATAAATGTTGGTCAGGAGCAGTGGCTCATACCTGTAATTCCAGCACTTTGGGTGGCCGAGGTGGGCAGATCTCATGAGGCCAGGAGTTTGAGACCAACCTGGCCAACATGGTGAAAACCCCTCTACTTAAAACACAAAAATTAGCCAGGCCCCGAGATCGAGCCACTGTACTCCAGCCTGGGCAACAGAGTGAGGTTCTGTCTCAAAAAAAAGAAAAAGCAAACAACCAAAAAAGAAGTGTTTTTTTTTTTTTTTTTTCTTTGAGAAGGAGTCTCACTCTGAACCACCATTCCTGGCCAGAAGTAAGTTAAGTTTTACTGGCATTTAATTAAGGATTAACACTGGCTGCTTTTCTCAACCTGAATGTCAGATGACTTGTGTGTGTGTGTGTGTGTGTGTGTGTGTGTCTGTCTGTCTGTCTGTCTGACTCATGTGGTATACCAGTTGTCCTGAATAAAGAGAGAGATTTCTGAAATGCAAAAGGGATGGTAGTGACTCTCTCATTCATCCATTTGTTTTCAGATAATACTGCCAACAGTATACTAGCCATATACTGCTCGGTTACAGGATTTACAGACGAAATGATCCACTTTTTACTAAATTGTCCCTCATCAAATGGACAAATGCCTTTTTTAAAAACCCCAGCAAAAAGAAACTGGCAGAGCAGATACTTCTCTCTTTTTAGCTACTATAAAGGGTTAAAACCATCACTGGCGTGGTGCTCATGGCTGTAATCCCAGCACTTTGGGAGGCTGAGGTGGGTGGATCACGAGGTCAGGAGTTCAAGACCAGCCTGGCCAACATGGTGAAACCCCATCTCTACTAAATATACAAAAATTAGCCGAGTGTGGTGGTGTGCACCTTTAATCCCAGCTACTCAGGAGAGTGAGGCAGGAGAATTGCTTGAACCCGGGAGGCAGAGGTTGCAGTAAACTGAGATGGTGCCACCATACTCTGGCCTGGGCAACAGAGCAAAACTGGGTCTTAAAACAAAACAAAACAAAACAAAAAAACAAACCATCACCACCAATCAGATTTGGAAAAGAAAGTCAAAAAACTAGAAAATAACATAAAGACTATTAGAAATATAGATTTATTCCAGCTGTTACTATTAGCCTAAGTATTGAGTCTTAAGATAGTAGCTGTGTTAAAAAAAAATTGTGTATGTATGACATTTATGAGTTTAATGCATACCCTGGGGCTATATGTACATGGGCAACAGAGAAAAATCTGTGTCCTATTACTACAGAGAATGGGCTAGAAGGGAGCCACAGTCCAGATGAGACCAGAGGAGGCTGCAACAGGTGTGGAGAGAAACAGACCACATTTTAGAGATATTTAGGAGTTTGGATCAATAGAACCCAGTAATTATTCAGATATGGGAGTAGGGGGTCTAAAGAGGGAGATTCCTCGGTTTCTGGCAAAACACACTGGGTAGAGGTGGTATTACTGACAGACAGCAAACAATAGAGGAGAAACAGATTAGGAAATATGAACTATGTTGGACATGTTGGGCTTGAAAGACAACTCAGAGAAAGAGGACAATTCTTCCTCTCTTAAGAGTGTCTTACGGACACTCAAATATATTCCCAATAAAATGTGTATATATGTGTACAAAAGACACATACAATGCTCATGACTGGACTGCATTGTTTTTAACCACCAAAAAGCAGGAAACCCACAGGCCCATGGACAACAGAATGCATAACTATTACATATTCATAAAGCAGATCACCAACAAAACCACTGCTACATGCAATAACATGAATTTATGTCACTAACATGATGTGAGCAAAAGAAACGAGTCACAAGAAGGCATACCATGACTCCATGTATATTGTGATATAATAAGAAATACATATTTAGTCTTCATCCCTGGTTTCTGTCATAGAGTTCCCAACACGTTAGGAATTTCCTGAGCGACAGCAGTGAGAGGAGCATGTTTTGTTATTCATAATAAGCCCCTTTCAACCATACCAGAGACTGTGCTAATAAGGTGACTCTTGGAAGACGGGGTCTGGTTGTCAGAGGAACCAGTCGTGTGATTGGAGGACTGAAACTTTCAGCCCCAACTCCCAGCCCCTCAAACTTCTGGGGAGGGGCAAGGGGCTAAAGGTTGAGCTAATCCAATGGCCAATGACTTAATCAATCACGTCTGTGTAGGGGTGGGCACAGCGGCACTTTGGGGGGCTGAGGTGGGAGGATCACCCGACCTCAGGAGTTTGAGACCAGCCTGGACAACATGGTGAAACCCCATCTCTACTAAAAATACAAAAACTGTCTGGGCGTGGTGGTGCATGCCTGTAATTCCAGCTACTAGGGAGGCTGAGGCAGAAAACTGCTGGAACCTGGGAGGTGGAGGCTGCAGTGAGCTAAGACCACACCACTGCGCTCCAGCCTGGGTGACAGAGCGAAACTCAGTCTCAAAAAAAATCATGTCTGTGTAATGGAGCCTCCCTAAAAACTTTAAACAACAGGGTTCAGGTAGCTTTGGGCTGGGCATGTGCCAAGAGGATTATCACACCACCCCACTATAGCGACCGAAGCTCCTGGTCATGCGACCCTTCCAGACCTTACCCTATGCACCTCTCCATCTGGCTCTTAATTTGTATCTTACATAACACCCTTTATAATAACGACGGATAGTAAGTAAAGTGTTTTCCTGAGTTCTATGAGCTGTTATATAGCAAATTATCAAACTAAGTAGGGAGTTACGGGAACCTCCTGAATTGCAGCCAAGTCAGACGTGTGGGGACCCTCTGACCCACTACCTACAACAGGTGTCTGAAGTAGGCGGCAGTTTTGTGGGACTAGGCCCTTTGGCCCTTTACCTGTGGGGTCTGTGCTAACTTCACCAGGTAGTTAGTGTCAGAATTGAGTTAAACTGTAGGACATCCAATTGATGTAGAAAACCCACACATTTGGTGTCTGGAGTGTTGTAGGTAAAAAGTTGTCCTTCACACATAAGTTAAGAAACAGGTGTAAACTACGGTGTCAAAGTGAGGACAGCAGTTACTGCTGGGGAGTGAGGAGGGAAGGAGGAGTGACTGGAAGGGACCTGAGGGGGTCTGCAAAGCTGGCCAGGCTCCAGTTCTCCACTACGTTCATGGTTACATCAGGGTGTTCACTCTGTGGGAAGTGGTCAGGCTGCAGAGTTACGGTTGTGTATTTTTCAGTGTATGTTACAGCTAGTAAAAATGTTTGCTAATTTTTAAAAATCTGGTCACTTTATTCCCCAGGTTAAAATCCTTCAACAGTATTCTAACACATGCTACAACACAGATGAACCTGAGGACATATGCTAAGTGAAATAATCCGGTTACAAATCGGCAAATACTGGATGATTCCACTTTTATGAGGAACCTAACCTAGTCAAATTCATAGAGACAGAAAGTAGAGCGGTGTTGGCAGGGGCTGGGGCAGAGGGGGTAATGGAGTCTTGTGGTTTAATGGTTATATTTTTATTTTTCGTTTTCGAGATGGAGTCTCGCTCTGTCACCCAAGTTGGAGTGTAGTAGCGTGATCTCAGTTCACTACAACCTCTGCCTCCCGGGTTCAAGCGAGTCTCCTGCCTCAGTCTCCTGAGTAGCTGAGACTACAGGTGCATATCACCACGCCAGGCTAAGGCCAATTTTTGTATTTTTAGTGGAGATGGGGGTTTCACCATGTTGGCCAGGCTAGTCTTGAACTCATGACCTCAAGTGATCTGCCCACCTCAGCCTCCCAAAGTGCTGGGATTACAGGTGTGAGCCACTGTAATAACGGTATAATGGGTATAGAGTTTCCATTTTGCAAGACAAAGAGTCCTGTAGATTGGTCACACAACAGTGTAAATGTACTTAACACTACTTAACAGTTAGATGGTCGATTTTATACATATTTTACCACAATTAAAAAATTTTAAAACAACAAAATTTCTCCAATAGTTTTCCATTCCTCTTATATAAAGTCCAAAATCCTAGCAAGGCCTGGAAAACACTGACTTTTTCACCTCTACTGTGCCCCACTCTTCCCCCTTACTCTCTACCTCCTTTCAAATTCCACAAGTACATCATGGTTTTTGCACCTTTTAGTCTTCGTGTGTACTTCCTTGGACCGAAACATCTTCCTTTCTGCCCCCTCTCAGTGTAATATCCGCTCATGTTGCAGTCTCAGCTTAAACATCATTTCTTCAGGGATGCCTTGTCCACCCTAGACTGAGTCTCTTCTGCCATTTTTGCTCTCAGCATCCCAATGCTTTCCCAAGACTATGATTACATAATTCTGTGTTGACCTGTGTAACGGCCTGCTCTCCCCAGCTAGGACACAAGAGCGGACTCCTTTTACTTCCCCCCACCAGACAGCAACAGCATGCAGGAACTTCTTGTCCTGCCTGGTACTCAGTAGGTGCTTAATAATTATTTGATGAATGAATACTTGAGGCGATTGTCCCACAGGAATTTAGGATTTTTCTGATCCAGATGAACTAGTCTGCTGATAACATGCAAATGAGAAGCTGCACCATTGACCTTTAAGGAGTTATAGAAAAGAAACGTGGGAAAACTAACCTGTGTACAGGTGTACAGAGCACTCTGATATGAAACAGTGAAGGTGAGCCGTGAAAACAACTGACCCGTTAGGGTCCCACTAAGCCTTGGCAAAGTTTCACACACGATTATTGAAGGAACAATTTGCAGACAGTGTGAAGAGAAAGCTGTAATGGTGGGCTGCCAGCACAGGCCTGCTATGTGAGGCAGGCAGAATGACGGCTCCCTCAAAGATGACCATCTCCCAATCCCCAGGACCTGTCAGTGAATACATCACGTTACAGGGCAAGGGGGTGTTAGGTTACAGATGAAACAAGGTTGATAATCAGCTGACTTTACAATAAAGAGATTCTCCTGGACTATCTGGGTGGGCCCAACGTAATCACAAGGATCTTTTAAATGTGGATGACAGAAGGAGAAAGTCAAAGTCAGAGATTTGAAGATGGGGGAAGGGGCCATGGACCAGGGAACACAGGCAGCTTCTACAAGCTGAAAAAGGCAAGGAAATGATTCCCCCGGGGAGCTCCAAAGCCACGCAGTCTTGCCAACACCTTGGTCTCACTCAGGTCAGTGAAACTCATTTCAGAATTCTGACCTCCAGAACCGAAAGAGAAGTAAATTTGTGTTGTTGTAAACCACCTAGTTCATGGTAGTTTGTTGCTGTGGCAATAAGAAACTAACACACCAAGGCTAAGCCAGAAAGATTCGCTTCTTTTCCTTCTGTGCAGTGGCTCCCGGCCTAGCCAATCAGGGACAAAGTACATAAAGTATCTTTGTTTTTTCCACCAGAGCATCTGATCATGTCTTTGATGATATCGTAAGCTGAAGAAACACATGCTAAATGCAAAGTCAATAAAGTGAAATAGAAAGCTCTGTGAAAGGGGCCATCCCTGAAGAGTGTGATGAACAGAATAACACCAACCATCCCAGATTTCTAGCAGCACACTACCAAGGCCTGTTCATTCGCTTGCCAGTACTTCCATCCATAACTTAGAGTAGGGATTCTTCACTTGGGGCTTCAAGAGGTAACTGGCCTCCTAAACTTTACTAAGAGTGTTGTGTATATCTCCATAAATATATAGTTTTCTGGAGAAAAGTCCACAGCGTTCATCACTTATTAAAGGGGATCTACAAAGCAAAAGGCCAAGAACCACTAACTCACATGAAGATACAGAAAGCTATGTTCATGCATTCACGAGTGACACAAGCTGCTAGAAAGAGTGGAGACTGTGGGTGACATATCAGGATTCAGAAAGTATCCTGAAAGGCTGAAGGAAATGGCTGATGGCTCAGGAGCAGCCTCTGTGAATAACACTGAAAGTTTAATCAACAGTAAGCTCAGGATGAGTCCATGATTAGGAAAACCAAAACAACTGACGTGACTTCAGGCACGTCCAGAGGATGAAGAAAGTAGCTCTACTCTCTCCTGTGCTGGCAAAGCTAACCTTGCACTCCTGTGTTCAACGCTGGGATTCTCTTTTTATTAGTTTCCTGTGGCTGCCACAAGACATCACAAACCTGGTGGCTTAAAACAACACAGTCTCACAGTTCTGGGGCCCCAAAGTCTGGTGTTAGCAAGGCTGGCTCCTTCTGGAGGCTCAAGGGAAAAACCGCCTCCAGCCCCTCTCCCAGTGTCTGATGGCTGCCAGCCATGCCTTGCACCCGCTGGTTTGTGGCAAAATGATGCCATCTCTGTAACTTCCTTCCCATGGCTGCCTTCTCTGTGTGTCTTTCTGTATCTTTTCCTCTTCTTATAAGGACACCTAGTCTTTGGAATTAGGGCCCACACTAAACCAGTATGATTTTATCCTAATCCTCAACTAATTACACCTTCAGAGATCCTATTTCCAAATAAAGGCATATTCTGAGGTTCTAGAGGGACATGAATTTTTATGGACACTATTTAACTCATCTCTTAGTCCTTTCGGGCTGCTGTAACAAAATACCTTAGACTGGGTAATTTATAAACAGCATAAATTTGTCTCACATAGTTCTGTAGGCTGGGAAGTCCAAGATCAAGGCACCAGCTGATGTGGCATCAGGGCCTTCTGTTTGCTTCATCAATGGAGAATTCTTTGTGTCCTCACATGGCAGAAAAGGGCAAACATGCTTTCCCCTCCCCCAGTCTCTCTTTTTTTTTTTTTAGACAGAGTCTCACTCTGTCACCCAGGATGGAGTGTAATGGTGCCATCTCGGCTCACTGCAACCTCCGCCTCCCAGGTTTAAGTGATTCTCCTGCCTCAGCCTCCTGAGTAGCTGGGACTTCAGGCACATGCCACCATGCCTGGATAATTTTTGTACTTTTTTTTTTTTTTAGTAGAGATGGGGTTTCACCATGTTGGCCAGGATGGTCTCAATCTCGTGACGTCGTGATCCGCCTGCCTCAGCCTCCCAAAGTGCTAGGATCACAGGTGTGAGCCACCGCGCCCAGCCCCCAAGAGCCTCTTTTATAAGGGCACTAATCCCATTCATGAGAGCTCTGCCCTCACAGACTAATCACCCCCAAAGGGCCGACCTCTTAACACTATCACATTGGAAATGGAACTTCAACATACGAATTCAGGGGGACACCAACATTCAGACTACAGCGCCCACTACACCCTTTAAGTGGAATATTAATAGACAAATGCACTCTGAGGTTTAAGATAACATATTCCCAAGAATGGTCAAAATAAATAGGGATATGAAGCCTAAAGGTTAGAGGACTTGAGTCAGACAAGGAAACTGTCTATAAATATCTGAACCATTTTTTTCCAGATGAAAACGACTTTCTAACACTCGGTTTGCCAGAGATGAACGTGGCATATTTCTGTCACCACATTTGTTCAATCTTAAGCTGTACAAGTATCTGACTGGGATGCTGAAGCCTCCCAGGGGGGACTTGACTTGTTGATTACTAATGGCCATTACATTCTAAGATTCTCAATCTGTCCCGTTAACTGGCCATTTTACAGAACCAAAGAATTTTTGTAAATTTCCACTAATATAGCACACACTGTGGGATGCCAGCCAGAGGGTACACACTGTAAAGAAAACTTAGAAGCCCTGGGAACTGAAAGAATATCAGAATGGTTTCAGCAGGTGAGCAAGGGAGAAACGACCTGGGGGTGGGGAGGAGGAAGGGGCCGGAGCTAGACCAAGTAGTGAACACCTCATACTGCACAGAGACTGCCGATGTCCATTCTAAGGATGACGACGAGCCACTGCAGGGGTTTAAGCAAGGAGTAACAGGATTGGGTGAACCTTTAAGATTATTTTGGCTACCATAGAAGAAAAGATTGATAGAAGTTATGCAAAAAGGCAGAGAGACCAAGAAAAAGACGGTAGGAAATGACAGTTGCCTGAACTAATGCAGCAGCCATTAAAATGTCAAACAACAGATACGTATGACCCATTCTAGAGGCGAATCATGGAGATGGATTAGATGTGGAATGTGAGCCAAAGAAGCAAGGATAGTCCTAAATTTCTGTAAATAACAAGGGTGGATGGCGATGTCATTTATTGAGACAGGAAAGACTGGAGAGCACTGGTAGCAGATGGGGAGGTGAAAAAATGAATCAAAGCTCCATGTGGAGCTTGTCAATTTGGAGATGTCTTTGTGACATTGAAGTAAAGATACCAATAGGCAGCCAACTGCATGAACCCAGAGAGGCCTAGGCTAAAAATAAAGATATGAGGAGGTAACAGGAGGCACGTGGAGAGAAAACAATTCCGTCTCAGTGTTGTCTTATTTCATTACAAGAAAATATTTTTGGATTACTGGACACTGTTAAGTGCCCATCTGGTTTTTCTTGAAATGTCTGATCTCAAACCTAACACTTTCCCCAGCAACATTCAGCTGCTGGTTGAGCTTCAGGAAGCATGAGAAAGACCAATGGCACATGAGAAAGACAAACGGTACATGAGAAAGACGAACGGCACATGGTTCATCCAGAATGGAAATTTTGTGTTTACAAAAGCTTCTGTAAATACAAAATTACTTCTGGAAGACAGATGAAAAAGAGGTGATTTCATGGAATTACAAAAAAAAAGAAGAGAAGCCAGGAGGGGGCTGAAAGATAACTCACTCCATCCAATGGAGACAAAGGACACGATCACACTGAGCTCACTTCCATTACTGCTGAGAGCTTGTCACAACGGATTGGGGAAGGAGGGAACTGCCAGAGATAAAGGAAACACTATGAGACAGGCAATGTGGGACCTATTATAATAAATTCTTCTATGTCCATGGATTTAAGCCTATTTATGGAATAAAATCAATTTAACAGTAGCTTTCCCTGATTTCACAGTCTCCTGAAATATTGTTTAGTTTGTGCACAATCTCAAATTCCACAGCATGTCACTAGAGTTGGAGAAGATGCTGGGAAAATAACAAGCTTCTCAAATGAGAAAAAACAAAACCGGGGAGCAGATTCACTTGCAGTGAGCAAAGGGAAAAGAGTGGGAATCTTACTGTATTCATCTATGAAAAAAGCAAATTCATCCAATGGCTTGCAATGACACATACCTGCCCCAGTCACCCTACCTGTCCCTAGTCCCCAGAGGCAACCACTTTCAACAGTTTTTAGTTCTTCTGGTGGCCTACTCCACCGTTCCAAACAGGTCTCTAGTCATCATTTCTTGGTTTGTCAACTTTGGACATCGTGTGCAGATATATGATGTCACAAATCAGGATTGTGTGTTTACTCACTCTTCATCTCCCCTTCCTCCCGATTTTATTGTTATTTTTATTTTCCTCTGTGTTCGAACCTTTCTAGCTTCTGCATCTAGAAACTATCTCTTGAATCCCCATCCTGTGAGATGAATAAACTGACTCCCTCACCCTCTCTAACTTTTCTCTCTTCCATTTCTCCACCTTTGTCATCTGTGTTTATAGAGTCTCAAGGTTTCTGCTCTGTAACTAGAATTAAGTCTTCCATGTTTTAACTACAGATTAGTTCTAAACAGTGAAAACCACAAAACCAGTAAGAGCGTTAACATCACCAGTATATAAATATTACATTAAAAGCCGAGTCCTGTACTAGGATTCCACTTGTCTAGGATTCAAACTGCTCAAAATCATGACATACTTTAGCTTGCTTCATATTGGGACCAAGTTGTCTTAGTCTTAGAGTTCCTCTTTTCTTACTAGAGGAAAAACATGCCTTTTTCAACATTTTCCTAGTACCTTCCAGTTCCTTAATAATCCTAACCAATGCATGGAATTCACTCTGTTCTTGGAGCTACAGAATGAATTTTAAAAAAACACACACATACACAAAAAACCTTGCAAAGACTTACTTGTTCCTGGTTATCCCCTTCAGAAGGTATGACTTTTCCCCATCCTTTCATGAAAACTTTTCCCCTTTCCTAGTAAAAATTAACAATAATTTTTAAGAGAAATGTCACCCATTATCTAATTGATATAAAACAACTACTTTTATGTCTGCATACTACTTGGACTCCTTATCCACTATAAATAAATTTAACACAATCATAGTTCACAACGATCCCCTTTTATGGCTGTGCAACACTCCACTGAGTGGATACATCATAATTTATTAAACCCACTTGGGAAGCTGTACAAAGAAGTAGTTAAAGTACAGTCACGAGGCCGGGCGCGGTGGCTCACGCCTGTAATCCCAACACTTTCGGAGGCCAAGGCAGGCAGATCACAAGGTCAGGAGATCAAGACCATCCTGGCAAACACGGTGAAACCCCATCTCTACTAAAAATACAAAAAATTAGCCAGGTGTGTCGGCACATGCCTGTAATCCCAGCTACTCGGGAGGCTGAGGCAGGAGAACTGCTTGAACCCGGGAGGCGGAGGTTGCAGTGAGCCGAGATCAAGCCACCGCATTACAGCCTGGGCGACAGAGTAAGACTCCGTCTCAAAAAAAAAGAACTATGTAAAGAAAGAGTTCACAAACACAGAAAAAAATAAGTTTCCTTGCTTTATAGTTTCTCTCTCTTTTAACAAAATTTTCATTGCCTTGCTTAAGCAGGTATCTTATTCACAACTGCCTCTGAATAACTTTCAATTATTGTCCAAATTCAAATCTAAAATTTTTATCAAATTCAAATCTAAATTTTTGTCAATGATAAAAATGTTACATATTGCAGGCTTTATAAAATTGTTCAATCGAAAAGGTAATATCACAAACATTAAACACTGTCATGCTAATAACGTTTAATGTCTTCACTGCTGCATAATATGTGCATATATGTGTACACAAATGCACACCCTCTGATAAGGTTTGGCTCTGTGTCCCCACCCAAATCTCATTTTGAACCGTACTCCCATAAATCCCAGTGTTGTGGGAGGGACCTGATGGGAGATAACTGGAGTCATGGGAGCGTTTCCCCCATACTATTCTCATGGTGGTGAAAAAGTCTCACCAGATCTGATGGTTTTATCAGGGGTCTCCACTTCTGTATCTTCCTAATTTTCTCTTGCTGCTGCCATATAAGAAGTGCCTTCTGCTATCCACCATGATTCTGAGGCCTCCCCAGCCATGCGAAACTGTAAGTCCAATTAAAGCTCTTTTTCTGTCCAGTCTCAGCTATGTCTTTATCAGCAGCATGAAAACAGACTAATACACCTTCCCAATATGATTGGTTTAACAAGAACAACACTCTCCCTAATGGGCATAGTCAAGCAAGTTTGTTTAAAAAGATTTGTCTTAGCCTGGGCAATACAGAGAGACCCTGTCTCTACAAAAAATTTATAAAACTAGCCAGGTATCAGGCGGATCACCTGAGGTCGGGAGTTCAAGACCAGCCTGACCAACATGGAGAAACCCCGTCTCCACTAAAAATACAAAAAATTAGCCGGGCGTGGTGGCACATGCCTGTAATCCCAGCTACTAGGGAGGCTGAGGCAGGAGAATCGTTTGAACTCGGGAGGCGAAGGTTGTGGTGAGCCGAGATCACGCCATTGCACTCCAGCCTGGGCAACAAGAGCGAAATTCTGTCTCAAAAAAAAAAAAAAAAAAAAATTAGCCAGGTATAATGGTGTGCACCTGCAGTCTCAGCTACTTGGGAGACTGAGGCAGGAGGACTCATCACTTGACTCCCCAAGGTCGAGGCTACAGTGAGCTATGATCACACCACTGCATTCCAGCCTGGGCAACAGAGCAAGACCCTGTCCTTAAAATAAAATAAAACACATATCTTACTAATTTACAGTCACACCTTGTTCAAGGTGGGAGGGATCTTAGAAGTTATCTAGTCTTGAGGCCCAAATGCAGCGCAAGATTAGACGGGGCAAGGTGGGGTGAAGTCAGTGAGAGCTCACAAGCTTTGTCATCTGACAGGTAGCTAACCCTCAGCTCCTTCTGCTCCCCTCCACGAAGGTGACTTTTTAAAACTCAAATCTATGTCTTTATTCCTATTAATTTTTTAAAGCTATATAGCTCATCATTCTACACATTAAGATCTTTGCAATTCTGCCCCTGCTATCAAATATATCTGTTATACATGCCACATCTTTATCAAAACCACTGGCATGGCAAGAGAAGACCTTCACAAAGAGAAGAGCAGCAGGAGGAAAAATCAGAGGCAGTAAATGTAGATAATGTTTAAGGGGTTCACTGTAAGAGAGAAATGGGGTGGTAGCAGGATAGGGATTTGGTGGAGAGATCAAGTGGTTTTTAAAAAAATATTCAAACATTTATAGGCTAATGGAAATAATCATTCAAATGTGAAGGAAAAACAGTATGTAAAAACATGTCATAAGCTGTAAAGTTCAACATAAATGTAATTTATTATATATAGCCACTTTTCTCTTGCCAGGCTATTTATGCTAAAATTTGAGTTTTAGAGCCTCCAGCTCTTTCTGAATTCTCTTTCTGAACATTCAGAGACCTTGCTCCCATGATCATATCTCCTTTTTATCTGAATATTTTGAAATCTGTGTCCAATAGCCCCTGCCTTTGCTGTTATGAATTCAAAAATTACATGACCCCTTTCACCCAAATCTTGTTTTCACATCAATCTCCTCCACTGTTTACGAGAATTTCTAAAAACCAATTTCAGATTTGTTAAAGGAATCAAAGGCGTCCTCTAATAGGATTACATTTTTAAACATAAAAACCTAAGATTCATTTTTTTGAGTTTTATTGCATCCCTAAGCAAGTTAACAAAAAAAAGTTTATTATTTGGTAAAATTATTCTCTATGGGTGTAACATCCAATCCTGAAAATTTCTATGCAAAGCAAGAAGTGGCTGATACTAAATTCTTCCCCAGCAGCACATCTGCATACATAATCACATCACCAACACAGGCTTTCTCCTCTCCCAACCCCCACACCGGGCTCAAACAAAAAGTTAGTGTGCACACACAGAAAGCACATTTACAATGTCTGCTCCACAACAGACCCTGCTAGGCTGCTCTGCAGAGGTACTAAATATTTTGCTCCTAGTTCTAAGCTTACTATTTGAGTAAGTAATAAGAAAGCAACAGTGATCGGTGCATAAATACACGACACGTTCCTTCAAAACTCCGTTTCTAAACACAAATTCTTTACCAATTAAAATATAAAATGTGTTAGCCCCAGGCAAATGATTCGACACCCACCAATGCATTCCACTTAATGGCAAAGACATATTTTTAAAGTATACTTGTTCATAAAGTATACTACATAAAGTATAGCACTTGCCAAAATATACTTTTAAAATACCAAAGTGCCTAAGAAAAAAAAATTGACTATTTGTTCTTTAAAGGGATAGGACAAATAAATCTTATTCAGAAATTCACACGTGCCAAACTGATAGCAGCACTGCAAAGCAAACAGAAAGGTTTCTAGTTTCATAAATCAATCCACAGCTTTAAAATGAGCCATCATGTTAAACTCTAGGAAAACTATAAAGTTCTTTTGTCTTTATGTTTACTTCTACCAAACACCCTGAAAACAAATTTTCATGCATTTCACGTAAATTGGCCACAGCTGCTTTTGGACCAGGACCTGTCTCATAATTTTGTGTGTAATCTGAACATTACTTTGCTTAGTGTTAACACATAGTAAGTCCTCAATAAACATGTCAAGAATTCTCCTCAATTCAAAATTATAAGAGCATCAAGGTCGTAAGGATGCACTATTTTTTCTAAAACTAAAAAACTGTGAAACTCATTAAATCAAGATTATAATGTAAAATACCCAAGTATTCCAATTTTAAATCATTTTCTTAAACACGAATAATTTTAATAGACACATATCACCACTTCTGTTTCTAAAATAAATTCCTAAGTTCCTGCTGCAACAGCAGAAGATTTAGATTTCATATAAACCCATAGGTTTAGAAATTATTGACAGGCAGACTAACTTATAAAGATCCCCAGTAGAAGCTACGCTTTACAGAGACGGATTTTTTTAAATCTGTTTTGTTCACTGCTGTTGCCTCTCCTTCACCAATGCCTTGGCACACAGGATTTCAATTAATATTTGCTGGACTGAAAAACGGCATATGTGTGTGAAGACCCTTGCTACAAAGCCAGACTCAGACCACCTGTAGGTCCCCCACCCCCAACCCCATCCCCCTGAGAAAACCTGGAGCAGGCCCATGTGGGACGGACACAAAATGACCCCTAGAGAATCAAGGAAAGGGAGACTAAACCTCAAGGGGACTGACTTCACACTCAGTCTTCACACACTGCCCAAATGTGTTCATTCTGTTGCAGTGTCTAAAATCTCACCAACTGAGAGATTCCTTTAGGTTACCAAATCTCCTCTTTTCAGAATTAAGGAACCATTTAAACCTGTCAACAACCTTAAGAGATGTACATTTCATCATTCCATTTTACAGATGAGGAAACTGAGGCTAAATGGCAGTTACTTTTTCAGTGTCACAGTACACGTAGAGCATAGGCCTGACTCAGAACCTTTCATCCTAGTGCTGCCTCCCCATTGAGAGGGGAACAGGACTAACCTTCATTCACACCTCAATACATGAGCTGGTTCCCAATACCCTTCTACAGAAACACCTAAAGCAAGCTTTCTCAAAGACGGGGGTTTGGTCTGGGGTGACAGCAAGCAACAAGTAGTTGAAGCACATGAACACTGTAGAGGCAAGGATCTGAAGTTCAGACCATGGATTTGGGGTGCTTGAGGGAACCAAGCCTCAAAGACAAACCACAAATTTCACAACACTGCAGAGGGCCAGCCCTTGCTCCAGAACAGTTTGCCTCCCTCTTCCTCTTTCTACCCTTCCACGTGACCCTCACGGTTCTCCCCACCAGAAAAGAGGCTACCATTGTTAGTTCCCAGAGTCTGGCCACACTGTGCATCTCAACCACAGTGACTGGCACAGAGCAGGAACGTAAATATTTACTGAATGAACCCAAGACAAAAGTTGTTTCTGTGGCCAAGCTGGGACCCTAACTGCCATTTTTTAACACAGTGGAGATGAGATATGCACCTGAAGCCCCTGATTACTGGTGTAAAACGGACTTTTAAAAGCCCAGTCTGAGTTGAGGACAGGCTACAGTAAAAGCCTTATGTGATTATTTTTCCCCAGCCAGCCTGTCTCAAAGAAGAAAACAGCTTAGCACTTTGGCATACAAATATAGACCTCAGAGGGGCATAATATGTTAATATCTTAAGAGTGCAAAAGCAAACCATTACTTGATTTAGGCTGCCTACTTTAGGTCATCCTAACATGAACAGCAGTTTAGAAAAGAAAAATCCCCTCTCAGCATTCTCAGGGTGACAATGAGGGTGGGGATAATAGCAGGTATTTCCCAAAAGTTCAAAGTTGGCCAAAACCCAAAAAATCATATTCTGCGATGTGCAAAACGTTTCCTTCAAACCATGACTAATAATTTAAACAAATATATGTTTACACCAAATAATTAACTCAACAAAGCCCATGTTCATAGGAAAATATGACATTAAGCCAAATGGTTTCAAAGACAATTCTTGAAAATTTTACCTATTTCCCTTTTGGTCGGCACCCGTGACCTGAAAAATCTTGGCTAGTAGTTCTGATTAGTATCAAATCGTCATAATGTGACATTTTTAGGCGTCAAATTACAGTAAAACTACTAGGGCAAGAACAAGAGCCAAAAGCAACAGGGAAGATGTCCATTTTCCCTTTACAACCCCCCCTCTATTTACCACTTAACGGCACGTTTTTATGTTAGAAAAGGGCCGCATCCTTCGAGATCCAGCGCAGCGTTAAGTCCGTGATTTCAGGAACAAACCTGCCGCTTCCAAAATACAGGCTGAGATGTCCTCCCCATGAATTAGTTTTGCGCTCTTGTACCACCTCCTTTGTCTACGCTGTCCCTGCAAACTCCTAGCTCAATGCCCTCCAGCAAACAAGCTGCCTGAACGCAAAGACGACCGTTCCAAGTCTTTTTTCAAAGAAGGGGAAAACCCAATCACGCTCCTGAAGCCTGGTTCCCACGGGAGCAGGCCAGGCTGTCCACGACGGAAGCCTCGACCCTGGCTGGCGCCGTCAGCCCGGCAGCGCGCAGCGGGAGAGCCAGGGCCAGAGCCGGGGCCGGGAACCGTAGCCACGCCGCCTCCGCGGGATGCAGTGGCCACCGCCCGCCGCCCCCGGGCCGGCACTCACCTCCGTGGAGGGGCAGCGGTGCCAGCACCTGGCCGCGGACCTCGGCCTTGGGGGAGTCAAGCCCGTAGCGCCCCCGGTCGATGCGGAACGTGAGCGGGGCGCCACGGCCGGGCTCCTGC
>NC_045437.1:110774086-110784133 GCF_002776525.5 Piliocolobus tephrosceles | reverse complement strand
GGAGGGGGAAGAGGCGGCCCATCTGGTTTTGTTTCTGGTTTTGCTTTTTGTTTTCTCTCTCTTAACTTCTTTTTCCTTATTCTTTAACACAGCATCATAACTATACTGATGCTTTTTGTTTTTTGAAGAGATGGGGTCTTACTCTGCCACCCAGGCTGGAATGCAGTGGAATCCGCCTGCCTCGGCCTCCCAAAGTGCTGGGATTACAGGCGTGACCCACCACGTGTGGCCACTGCACCCTAGCCTGGGCGACAGAGTGAGACTCCGTCTCAAAAAATAAAATAAAAAATAGTAAAACTTAAAAAGCAGAAAGGCATGAAAAAGGAAGTGGATATCTCATTCCTATCCCTAGTCCAGCCACACTCCCCAGAGACAAGCATTTGAATTGATTACCATGCGCTGGCCTCTTGAAAAACAAACCCATTGCACTTACTGACTCCTGTGACAAGAACTCCAGATACAGGCAGCCTTTAGGGCTGTTTGACTTGAGGCTTAATACGGGTGTCTAAAAGGCCTAGCAACAGGACAAATTTGTTTTTAAACAGCATGTTGAGCACATTTCAAATAATATGCTCTGTATGTTTTTCTTCAACTATTGGACACTGTTTCAGATGAATTAACCTCTAAATTTAAACCAGTGGGTTTGATTGTCAATTGGGGGAAAAAAAAGAACCAAACAAAACTCTGGGCTGTTTAGACAGTCTGTATTGTATTGATTGTACTCCCCATAGGAGTTTCTGATGGTCGGGTGTGTGGTGTGAGAGGCAGGGGGCGTTGGGGCACCACCGGGCTTGGGCCTGAGGGGCTGGAGGGTGGGTCTGTTTGGCTGCAGCGCCTGGCCAGGGTGGAGTTCCAGGGAGATGTCCCAAGATGCCAACACCTGCCGGCAGATTAATCACTGATACTCCCCTGGGAGAAAAACATTTTGAGTTGCCCTGCTACTTATTATGGGATATGACGTATTGGCCCGAGAGCAGGAGGCTGACGTAGGACAGGCTTTTTTTTTTTTTTTTTTGAGACAGTCTCGCTCTGTCACCCAGGCTGGAGTGCAGTGGCACGATCTTGGCTCACTGCAAGCTCTGCCTCCCAGGTTGATGCCATGCTCCTGCCTCAGCCTCCCAAGTAGCTGGGACTACAAGCACCTGCCACCACACCCGGCTACTTTTTTGTATTTTTAGTAGAGACCGTTTCACCATGTTAGCCAGGATGGTCTCGATCTCCTGACCTCGTGATCCACCAGCCTCAGCTTTCCAAAGTGCTGGGATTACAGGCGTGAGCCACCACGCCTGGCCTTTTTTGTTTGTTTTTTATTATTTATTTATTTTAGATGGAGTTTTGCTCTGTCGCCCAGGCTGGAGTGTAGTGGTGCAATCTCAGCTCACTGCAACATCTGCTGCCTGGGTTCAAGCGATTCTCCCGCCTCAGCCTCCCAAGTAGCTGGGATTACAGGCACACGCTACCATACCCAGATAAATTTTTTGTGTTTTTTGGTTTTGCCATGTTGGCCAGGCTGCTCTTGAACTCCTGACCTCAGATGATTTGCCCGCCTTTGCCTCCCAAAGTGCTGGGATTACAGATGTGCACCACCACACCTGGCCTGGACAGGCATTTATTATGAATATTGCCCTTGGAAAGTTGAGGGCATGGTGACTTTTGTTCCTGGCAGGTTAACATAAGGCTTCCAAAAGTTAACACAAAGTTTCCAAAAACTGACCTGACTGTCCCCAGGACGCCACAACATGCCAGCTGAGGAATGGCCTTTGTCTCAAGGATACCCAAAGGGGTATTGTGCACTGAATGGTGGCCCCACATCTGCTCTCCTGCCTCTGCAGGCGGTGGGTTAGTCTAGAACCCCTGTGCGGGGTCTCCAAGAGGAACATCAGCGGAGCCGAAGGCAAAAGTCTGAAGAGATGCAGAGGATGTGGGTCCTCCCAGAGATGGAGGGGGCCACAGGGTTTTATCTAGGAGCTCCGGGACAGGAGTCCCAGCTTTCTTCATGCAGAACTTGATTCACAGGCCGCTGTCTGAATTTATTAGGACTCATTCAGTTTCTACAGTAGAAACTGATTTAAAGTGATTTAAGCAGAAATGAGAATTTATTGGCTCAGGGTAATGCTAGCTGCTCTAATAAACAGATACAAACAAAATCTGTGAGTTGCTACACTTCCAGTTTATTTCTGGGCTAGCTATCCATTGAGGCATTCCGATTCCGCAGGTGACTTCCCCTGTGTGATTCAGGGACCGAGATCCCTTCCTCTTATGGTCCTGTCATCCCCTAAGGCAGGAATTCTTACTCTGGGGTCCGTGTACCACCAAGGAATCTGTGGATAGAATTCAGGCAAAGGGACTTGTGAACTCAATTGAGAAGAAATTTAGCACTGTCATTTTGAGTATAGGTAACAGATCCCAGTGGGATGAGCAGTCCCCTTGTCTATCACCAGTGGAAGCCCCAGCCAGATACTTCGGTACCCTATCACAGTTGTGGGAAGATCTCCCCACCCCCAGTTCCTTTTCTTGAGATGAAATTCACATGATATAAAATGAACCATTGTAAAGTATACTATTCAGTACTATTTAGTACACTCACAATGGCGTGCAACCACCACCTCTCTCTAGCTCTAAAACATTTTCATCACCCTAAAAAAATGTTGGGGACCAGGCGTGGTGGCTCACGCCTGTAATCCCAGCACTTTGGGAGGCCGAGGCGGGTGGATCTCGAGGTCAGGAGATCGAGACCATCCTGGTTAACACGGTGAAACCCCGTCTCTACTAAAAGCACAAAACATTAGCCGGGCGTGGTGGCGGGCGCCTGTAGTCCCAGCTACTTGGGAGGCTGAGGCAGGAGAATGGCGTGAACTCAGGAAGCGGAGCTTGCAGTGAGCCGAGATTGCGCCACTGCACTCCAGTCTGGGCAACAGAGCGAGACTCCGTATCAAAAAAAAAAAAAGTGTTGGAGTATCCTGAAATATGGGCCAGGTGCGGTGGCTCATGCCTGAAATCCCAGCACTTTGGGAGGCCAAGGCAGGTGGATCACAAGGTCAGGAGATCAAGACCATCCTCGCTAACACGGTGAAACCCCATCTCTACTAAATATACAAAAAAAATTAGCCGGACGTGGTGGCGGGCACCTGTAGTCCCAGCTACTAGAGAGGCTGAGGCGGGAGAGTGGTATAAACCCAGGAGGCAGAGCTGGGAGTAAGCCAAGATCCCACCACTGCACTCCAGCCTGGGTGACAGGGAGACTCCGTCTCAAAAAAAATAAAAAGCCGAAGTGCTTCCTAACCAGCTCAGCCCGAAGCCACCCACATCACTTCGTCTCCCGGCCCATTCACAAGAACCAGTCATACCTCCCCACCAAAAGCAAAGAAGATTTGGGAAGATCTCCACAAGCCTGGAAATCACGTGCTCCATTCTGTCTGAGCACCTGCTTCCGGCAATAAATCTGTACAGTGGAAGAGAGGGCGTGAATTTTGTTGAACGGACAAACGTTTCTGACACGGTCCAAATACCTGATCGCCAGATATCCACATTCACGCCTCTTGCGATGAGTGGAACCTACTCTTCCCATACCCAAGGGAGGCCGCGCCTATTGCCGCCTCCTCCTGAGCCTGTCTGGAGCGGGGAGCCGGCATCTGGGACCATGAGAATGAGGGCCACGAGGTCAAATTAAGGACGGGAGCTGCAGGAAGGCTGGTGGCGTCCCGAGCGTCCTGTGAAGCAGGGATGGCACAGTAGCTGTAGGCTGATGCCACCAGAATCAAGTGGTGGATGTGTGACAGAAGACAAGGTTGATGCTCTGCTGTGCAGAGACAGAGCTTGCTGACCAAAAGTGGACTGAGGGTGTTGGCTTCTAAACCAAGCAGATGATTTCAAAAATGGCCTCAGATTCATTAAATTGTGAAACTGGATAACAAGCAGAACACAAAAGCAAATAGGTAAAGAACTTGAGTCTTAACGTTTAAAAGCTGTGTCCAGACAAGATCTTTGGCAGTGAGTGCTTGTTTATTTTGTTGTTGCATAGGAGTTTCGCTCTTGTTACCCAGGCTGGAGTGCAATGGTGCGATCTTGGCTCACCACAACCTCCACCTTCCGGGTTCAAGCGATTGTCCTGTCTCAGCCTTCGGAGTAGCTGGTATTACAGGCGCGTGGCACCACACCCAGCTAATTTTGTATTTTTAGTAGAGACAGAGTTTCTCCATGTTGGTTCGGCTGGTCTCGAACTCCCGACCTCAGGTGATTCACCCACCTCAGCCTCCCAAAGTGCTGGGATTACAGGCGTGAGCCACCGCGCCCAGCCAGCAATGAGTACTTTCACATGGAACTAATAGGTTGAGAACAGACCAGATGCCTACTAGGTTTGGGAGGGAAAGGTATTGCCAAAGAAACCACAAATATGGCCTGCAATTACATAATTAACCTCAAAGGCAACGCCCAATCCCCCAAGCCTACACCAGCAGGAAGCAGGTGCTGAAATTCCCAAGTCCCGTGCGACCATGAAAGAAAATAAACCTAGAAAGCAGGGACAAGATCCTTTTCAGTCAGTGGGCAGAGGGTTCCCAGATGGGCTGAGCAGTAGCTCACTGTACCTCCAGAGCAGAGGGACTGCCAAGGAGAGGAAAAGCAGACGGGCAGGGAGCAGGCCCGCTGTGACTCTGCCATCCTCCTGCCTTCTGAGTTACGCTGCTTATTTGTTTGCTGCAACTGTTCTATTCCTCATGCGAATCATAGTCTTTTAGTTCGTAGGCTCTAGACCACAGAAGCCATACTGGGATGTAGGCCTTCGGGTCACCCCCTTGGAGAAAGTGTGAGAATGGGATAATACATGAAAAAAGGGTGTGCCTCACTCAAAATTAACATCTTATATAACTATAATACAATCTCTCTCTCTCTTTTTTTTTTTTGTTTTCTTTTTGAGACAAAGTCTTGCTCTGCCGCCTGGGCTGGAGTGCAGTAGCGTGATCTCGGCTCACTGCAACTTTTGCCTCCCAGGTTCAAGCTATTCTCCTGCCTCAACCTTCCAAGTTGCTGGGTCTACAGGCGCACACCACTACACCCAGCTAATTTTTGTATTTTTAGTAGAGATAGAGTTTCACCATGTTGGCCAAACTGGTCTCAAACTCCTGACCTTAGGTGATCCACTGGCCTGGGCCTCCCAAAGTGTTGGGATTACAGGTGTGAGCCACCACGCCCAGCCTCTTTTCGTTTTTCTTTTTTTTTGTATAGGTGGGGTTTCACTGTGTTGCCCAGGCTAGTCTTGAACTCCCAAGCTCAAGTGATCCACCAGCCTCAGCCCCCAAAGGTGCTGGGATTACAGGCATGAACCACTGCACTCGGCCACTATAATACAATCTCGAACCCAGAAAGTTGACATTGGTTCAAGTCATAGAGTTTATTCAGATTTTACCAGTTACACATGCACTCATTCATGTGTGTGGGGGAGAGGGGTTCTCTGTGCAACTTTGTTACATGTAGCTTTAGGTGTCCACCACCACAATCAAGATACTTCCCTGGGGTGGGCGCGGTGGCTCACGCCTGTAATCCCCGCATTTTGGGAGGCTGAGGCGGGTGGATCACAAGGTTAGAAGATTGAGACCATCCTGGCTAACGTGGTGAAACTCCATCTCTACTAAAAATACAAATTTGGTGGAGGCCAAATTGTTTGTATTTGTAAAAATACAAAAAAAATTAGCCGGGCGTGGTGGCAGGTGCCTATAATCCCAGCTACTCAGGAGGCTGAGGCAGGAGAATGACGTGAACTCAGGAGGCGGAGCTTGCAGTGAGCCGAGATCGCGCCGCTGCACTCCAGCCTGGGTGACAGAGCGAGACTCCATCTCAAAAAAAGATACTTCCCTGGGCCGGACACAGTGACTCACACCTGTAATTCCAACACTTTGGAGGCTGAGACAGGAGGATCACTTGAGCCTAGGAGTTGAAGACCAACCTGGGCATCACAGTGAGACCCTATCACTATAAAAAATACTAGTTGAGCGTGGTGGCACCTATAGTCCCAGTTACTTGGGAGGCTGAGGTGGGAGAATCACTTGAGCCCATGAGGTTGAGGCTGCAGTGATCACGCCACTGCACTCCAGCCTGGGTGACAGAGCGAGACACTGCCTCAAAAAGAAAGAAAGGATACCTGTGCCATCACCCCAAGGTTTATAGCCACACCCACCCCTCCCCTGCCCATCTCTAGCTCTGGTCAATTGCTCTTTAAACTTCTTTCATTTATTTTTTCATTAAACTTTATTTAACAACATAACAACAGTTTTTTTTGTTTGTGTGTTTGAGACAGGGTCTCACTCTGTTGCCTTGGCTGGAATGCAGTGGTGCAATTACGGCTTACTGCAGCCTCCACCTCCCAGGCTCAAGCTATCTTCCCACCTCAGCATCCTAAGTAGCTGGGACTAAAGGTGTGCACCACCACATCCACCTAATTTATTTTTATATTTTTATTTATTTATTTATTTATTTATTTTTAGACAGGGTCTCCCTCTGTCGCCCAGTCTGGAGCGCAGTGGCGCGATCTTGGCTCACTGCAACCTCTGCCTCCCGGGTTCAAGCGATTCTCCCACCTCAGCCTCCGGAGTAGCTGGGTCTACAGGCACATGCCACCACTCCCAGCTAATGTTTGTATTTTAGTAAAGACAGGGTTTCACCATATTGGTCAGGCTGGTCTCGAACTCCTGACCTCGTGATCCGCCTGCCTCAGCTTCCCAAAGTGCTGGGATTATAGGCATGAGCCACTGTGCGGAGCCTATTTTTATTTTTTTGTAGAGATGAAGTCTTGCTATGTTGCCCAGGCCGGTCCCCAACTATTGGGCTTAAGCAAAGATTTGGGGCGAGGTGGCGCGCACCTGTAACCCTGCTACTCAGGAGGCTAAGGCAGGATGATTGCCTGAGCCCAGGAGTTCAAGGCCAGCCTGAGCAACATAGGGAGGCCTCGTCTCAACAACAACAGCAACAAAATTTGAAAGACTAAACACTTAACATAGTAAAGACGTAAATTCTCCCCAAAATTGATCTATAGGTGTACCAAAATTTCTATTAAAATCTCAGCAAGATTTTCTAAATAGATAAAAGCTTGTTCCAAAATTTCTATGGGAAAGGAAAGGCTCTAGAATAGCCAAACAATATTTAAACAGAATAAAGTGGGAGTAATCACTCTTGCAGATGCCAAGTCTTTACTATTAGCTGCGGTAATTAAAACATTGTGGTACTGGAGGAGAGACGAGTCACATTGATCAGTGAGACAGAGAACGCAGAAACAGATTTATACAAATATACCCAATTCATTTTTTGTTGTTATTGAGACAGGATCTCCCTCTCTCGCCCAGGCTGGAGTGCAGTCTTGGCTCACTACAACCTCCACCTTCCGGGGAAGCTCAAGCGATCCTCCCACCTCAGCCTCCCTTCCCCAGCCCCAGTAGCTGGGACTACCAGCGCGTGCCACCATGCCCAGCTAATTTGTATTTTTAGTAGGGATGGAGTTTTGCCATGTGGGCCAGGCTGGTCTCAAACTCCTGGCCTCAAGCAATTGTCTTGCCTCAACCTCCCAAAGTGCTTGGATTACAGGCATAACCCACCTCACCCGGCCTACTCAATTAATTTTTGATGAAGGGAGAAGGTAATTCAATGGAGAAAGGGGTCACCTTTTCGATAAATGGTGCTGGAGCAATTATACATTCATCTTGCAAAAATTCCACAAAAAAAATCCTGAACTAATCTTCCCATCTTCTACAGTTTTTAACTTATAATGGACCTTGGACTTAAATGTAAAATTACAGGACATCTAGAAAAAAAAAATAATAGGAGAAAATCTTGAGGACCCACTCTAGGCAGAGTTCTTAGACTTGACACCAGCAGCACTATCCATAAAAGGAAACGTCAATTAATTGGACTTCATCAAAATTAACTTTTGCTCAATGAAATAGTGTTAGGAGTCTGAAAAGACAAATTATAGACTGGGAGTTGATGTTTGCAAGTCACATATCTGACAAAGGAATTGTATCTAAAATATATAAAGGACTCTGTAATCCCAACACTTTGTGAAGCTGTGGCGGGTGGATCACCTGAGGTCAGGAGTTTAACACCAGCCTGGCCAACATGGCGAAACCCCATCTCTACTAAAAATACAAAAATTAGCCAGGTACAGTGGTGCGTGCCTATCATCCCAGCTACTCAGGAGGCTGAGGAGGGAGAATTACTTGAACCTGGGAGGCAGAGGTTGCAGAGAACCAAGATCGTGCCACTGCATTCCAGCCTGGGCAACAGAGTGAGATTCCATTTCAAATAAATAAATAAAATAAAGAACTCTCAGACCTCAGCATTAAAAACACCAACAATCTAATCAGAAAATATGCAAAAGGTATGTACAGGAATTTCATCAAAGAGGGTATACAGATGCCAAATAAACACCTAAAAAAAGTTCGATGTTGGCTGGGCACAGTGGCTCACGCCTGTAATCCCAGCACTTTGGGAGGCCAAGGCAGGCAGATCATGAGGCCAAGAGATGGAGACCATCCTGGCCAACATGGTGGAACCCCGTCTCTACTAAAAACACACACAAAAAATTTTTTTGTTTTTTGGCACGTGCCTGTAGTCCCAGCTACTTGGGAGGCTGAGGCAGGAGAATTGCTTGAACCTGGGAGGTGGAGGTTGGTGACTCTCTCAAAAAAAAAAAAAAAAAAGAATAAAGAAAAGAAGTTCAACGTCAGCCGGGTACAGTGGTTCACGTCTGTAATCCCAGCACTTTGGGAGGCCAAGGCAGGCAGATCACAAGGTCAGGAGATCGAGACCATCCTGGCTAACATGGTGAAACCCCATCTCTACTAAAAATACAAAAAATTAGCCGGGCGTGGTGGTGGGCGCCTGTAGTCCCAGCTACTTGGGAGGCTGAGGCAGGACAATGGCGTGAACCCAGGAGGTGGAGCTCACAGTGAGCCGAGATCTTGCCACTGCACTCCAGCCTGGGCAACAGAGCGAGACTCCGTCTCAAAAAAAAAAAAAAAACGGTCAGCATCATTAGTCAGTAGAAAAATACCAATTAAAACCACAGTGAGGTTTTGTACCTATAAGAATGACCAAAATAAACAATAGCGATGACACCAAATGCTGGCAAGGATGCAAAGAAACAGTTTAACTCATACATTGCCAATGAGAAAGTAAAATGATACAGCCAATCTGGAAAACAGGTTGTCAATTGCTTTCAAAACTAAAAATGGAGTTACCATAAAACTCAGTAATTATATTCTTTGGCCTTTGTCACAGAGAAATGAAAACTTATTTTCGTGGAGAAAATTGTACATGAATGTTTATAGCAGTTTCATTCATAATATCTCTAAACTAGAAACTACTCAGATGTATTTCAACAGACAAATGCTTAAACAGACTGTGATGCATCCAAACCGTGAAGCACACTCAGCAAGAGAAAGGAGCTATCAAGACGCACAGCAACGGGGATGAACTGCAAGAACATTATGCTGAGCCACTCTCAAAAAGATACAAGTGGCCAGGGACGGTGGCTCACGCCTGTAATCCCAGCACTCTGGGAGGCCAAAGCAGGTGGATCGCGAGGTCAGGAGTTCGAGACCAGCCTGGCCGACATGTTGAAACCCTGTCTCTACTAAAGATACAAAAAATTAGCCAGGCATAGTGGCACACGCCTGTAATCTCAGTTACTCAGGAGGCCGAGGAAGGAGAATCGCAGGAGGTGGAGATTGTAGTGAGCTGAGATCGCACCACTGCACTCCAGCCTGGGCGACAAGGTGAGAATCCATCTCAAAAACAGACAACAACAACAAAAAAACCAGCTGGGCATGGTGGCTCACATCTGTAATCCCAGCACTCTGGGATCCTTTCTCCAAAGAAATCCACACCAAGACACATCATAATTAAACTTCTGAAAACCATAATAATATAGTAATAACAATAAAATAATAATATCTTTGTGGTCTCCCTAATTCTGGAATCTGTAGGTTTATGTCTTTTGCCAGGTATGAAAAATTTTCAGCCACGATTTCTTTGAATACTTTTTTTTTTTTTTTTTTT
>NC_045437.1:110743847-110774076 GCF_002776525.5 Piliocolobus tephrosceles | reverse complement strand
AAAAAAAAAAAAAGTAATTTTCCAAGGTCACAGTGCTATTAAGCACCATTTGTAATTGCAGACAAAACCAGAAAACTCAGACCCCAGAATCACCTTGCATGTCATTCGATAAGTTGTGGTACATACATACAAAGGAATGTAGGGCACATTCCCTGGTTGATTTGATTTATGTTTAATGAAGAAATCTCAGAAGCAACATTGAGAGAGAAAAAAGCAAGTTGTAGCTATCTTCCAGATGAGGAGAAAATATGCAATCTCACCTGAAATATCTGGTAATTCTAATTTCAGTTTCCCTTTGCAATTTCCTTTCCATTCCCAGAATTTTCCTTGCGTTTGCAGGAGCCATGGTTTGGGTCTCTTTTTCTTGGTCTTTTCCTTTCAGGAAACTGTTTCCTCGAGTGTCGAGTGGTTCTCGTGCTTCCGGTCACGTTTATGTGAAAGAAGCTCCTGGGATATTGGGGGCAGGACTTGTTGACTGACAGCCATCACCACAGTGCTGACTCTGTCCCTCAAGACCAGGAGTGTACTGGGCAGACACACTTCTCCTGGCCTTAGCCAGCCTGGCACTGCTGGGCCACGCCAGGCAGCTGGGAGGGCGCCTGAACTGCCCCTGGCTGGGTGGCCTTAAGGACCCCAGGGGGTGCTGCCAGCTGTGATTCACCCACTTTCTGCTTCTTTGCAGAAACCTTTATCGGTGAACTATCAGTGTCCCCTCCTTTGTGTTAGGGGCCCATAGGGCCTGTGTTCCTTTGCTGTCATTTGAACAGTATTTTGAGAAAACCATAGGCACTCAACCAAGGCACACTGCTAAGTCAGTTGCCACTCAAGTTTCTGCTTTTCGGCCGGGCGCAGTGGCTCACGCCTTTCATCCCAGCACTTTGGGAGGCCGAGGTGGGCGGATCACCTGAGGTCAGGAGTTCGAGACCAGCCTGGCCCACACGGAGAAACCCCATCTCTACTAAAAATACAAAATTAGCTGGGCTTGGTGGCGCATGCCTGTAATCCCAGCTACTTGGGAAGGCTGAGGCAGGGAGATGCTTGAACCTGGGAAGGCTTGAACCTGGGAGATGGAGGTTGCAGTGAGCCGAGATCGCACCATTGCACTCCAGCCTGGGCAACAAGAGCAAAAAAACTCCGTCTCAAAAGAAAAAAAGTATCTGCTTTTCAGCTTCCAAGATTTTCCAAGGTTGTGTTGCTGTTATTCCCTATTCTATTCCCACACTTGTAAGATTTTGTGTGTGTGTGTATGTGTATACACACAATCATACGCGCGCGCGCACACACACACACACTTGTTAAAATGCTGAAATATCTGGTTAGTAAACAGAAGCTTCCCTGAGCTTCAGGTGCCCCATAGCCCCAGCCTTTTCCCTGAGACCCCAGCCCCCTACACTTGTCCTGGGTGATGAGTGTCTTCCTGCCTTTGGCGATTTCGAGCTCTTCCTCACGTGGGAAGGCAAGGAGCCGCATGCATATGGGTGATCCTGAAGGCTTCACCTCCAGTTTAAAAAGGCTCCCTGGATGATTTTGACTACCAGCCGGATGTACAGGCCGTAGGACAGACAACAGGGCTAGGGTTCAGACGCTTCCACTTCCCACAAGTGGGGTTTTAGAGACGTCACCTCTACTCTTTGAGTCTCAGCTTCTCCATCAGTGAAATGGGGATGAGGATCTCTCTTGCAGAGTTGGGAAGATTAGAAGAGATGCTGTGTGCAGCGACCCTATCCCAAGTGCAAGAACGCCCCTCCAGGAAGGTGGTGTCATATACATGATGACCACCAGGTGGTGCCATCGCCAGCGGTGAGAAAGCGCAGCCAGGCTCAGACTTGGGTGGGGTCTGCATCTCCTACTTAGCTTTTGCTTGTTTTGTTTTTTCTTTTAAAATGATGGCTCCCCCAGGAACACAGAATCAGAATTTCCGGGGTTGGGACTAAAACATGTATTTTAGCAAGTGGTTTTAGTCCACACTATGAAAATCTATGATCCACTGTTTTTTATAGAGATGGGGTCTTGCTATGCTGCTAAGGCTGACCTCAAATGATCCTCCCACCTTGGCTTCCCAAGTGCTGGGATTACCAGCATGAACCGCTGTGCCCGGCCTCTCGAGACAGGCTGATCTAGAGCGCCAGACAAAGGTGCTCTCTGGAGTAATGGGTTCTTGCTCTTGGCTCTCCCTGGCTTTGGCACAGGACCTCCATGAGTGAATGAGCCCCCGGGATTAATAGGATGGCCCCTGATGGAGCCCACGTCCTGGCTTTAATCTTGGCTGTCCCTCCATGACGCTTCTGTGCACATCCTCCAGCCCCATCCATGCACAGCATCTGCGGTGAGGAGAGGCTTGGACCCTGCAGCCTGCGGGGAAACACCACTGGATAAGTGACTCCGACCATGGAACACCCCTCAGCAGCAGAAAGCAAAGAAAGGCGTGCCAGGAGGTGCCATAGTCCAGGTCAGAGATAAAGGGACCTGAGCTCAGGTGGTAGAAGGAAGGGAGGAGAGGAAGACTCAAGAAGCTTTCAGGATGTGTGGGGTGGGGAAGAGAGGGATGGATCTGGAAAAGCCTCACCCCCCAAACTGTGGTTAAGGGCCAGCAGCAGCAGTAGCTGGGCTTCTTACAAATGCAAAATCCAGTCTGTAGCCCCAACTACATAGGAGGCTGAAGCAGGAGGATCACTTGATCCCAGGAGTTTGTGTTCAGCCTGGGTAACATAGACCCTGTCTCTAAAAGAAAAGAAAGGAAGGGAGGGAAAGAGGGACGAGAAAGAAAAAGAAAGAGGGAGGGAGGGAGGAAGAAGGAAAAAGGAAGGAAGAAGGGAGGGAGGAGGGAAGGAAGGAAGTGAAGGAAGAAAGAAGAAGGAAAGAAGGGGAAAAAAATAGAGAAGACAGGAGAAAGAAATCCAGAATCTTGGGCCTCCCAGGTTTGCTAAATGAGAACCTGTATTTTAACAAGACCTCCAAGTGATTTGCACGTGGCTTGAAGTGTGCAAAAGCCCTGGTCTAGAGCATGCAAAGCCCTGGTCTAGAGCACCAACTAAGATGCTGGCTGTTACAAGTGGGCAACAGTGACATCCCCCATGGCAGAGGACGGAGGAGGAGGAGCAGCAGGAGAAGGCCAGGGGCGGCGGGGAGGGGAGGTATCTGAGTTCCACTGGAGTCTCCAGAGTTGGAGGGAGCCTGAGGTGACCAGGTGCAGTGTTTGGGAGGAGCTGGGCATGTGCCTGAAGCTAGGGGAGGGCAGGGTCTTGCAGGAGGTGCAGGAGTGGGAGCTGGGGGCACACCTGTGACGGCTGGAGTCCTGAGTGCAGATGAAATCCCTGGGAAGTGGGGTAGCAGTGACACTGCCCCGATGGCCAGTGATATGGACGGAGTGGATCTGAGCTCAGCTGCTTGAGTCCATGGTGTGTGTGGTCTGCCCAGGGCCCTCCTCAGAGTTGCCTGGCCTTTGTGACAACTTGTCCACCAGACACCTCCACGCAGTGCTTCACTGGCTTGCAGTCCCCAGCGGCACTCATGGCCTTCTTCCCGCAGCCTACATCACTGCTGTCTGAGGCGTCCCCGCCAGGGAACTGCACACCACACCTGCTCGCTTCTGCCAGAATCCTGGGCGGTCCCCTTTATCCCCAAGCCTCATTGATTCTGTGCCCCAAATCCATCCACTTCTCTTCATTCCACTGCCGCCACCCTGGTCCAAGTACATCATCTTGAATCAGATGACACAAAGGGCTGTCCCAGGATCCAGCACTGACCTCTACAATCTCCTCTAACCACCGCAGTCAGAGGGACTGTCCCAAAATGCTAATCCATTCCCACATGCTTCCGTGTGGGCATCTCTGGTGGCTTCCCATTGCTCTCAGAACAAAGCCCAAACTTGTCACCAGGACAGTGTTGCTGCCACAACCTCTCCAGCTCTGCCTGGGTCTCTCCCTGTGGCTCTTGCACCAGCCCCCCTGTGACCTTCTGCCTCTAGCCAGGCCGGCTCTTTTCAGCCCCGGGACTTCCTGTGTGCCCCCAGATCTCCGGAGTGGGCTCCTTCCCTTCCTCCCCACCTCAGGGAGGCCTTGGGCGTCATTTCCATTCTCAGCACCATTCCCCCACAAGGGACCTGCGCTACAGCGATGCATCTGCTCATCGCCCTGGTTACTGTCCGTCTCCCCACAACTATCAGCTTCCTGCAGTGAGGACAGCGGGACCAGACACGCGTGTTCACTCTGGCGTTGAGTGGCCGGCCAGTGCATTCCAGAATCCAGAGAAATCTCGGGTCCCTGGGGCTGAAGTGGTTTGGAAAAGCTTCCTGAAGGTCCTTCCTGAGATAAAGCTGGAAAGAGGGGCAGGCTCTTTGTAAGTACAGACTATTTTGGGCAGAGTCAAGGGTGAGAGATGAGACTGAAGCATGTTCTCAGGAGATGAAAGAGACCAACCTGGCTGCAGGGGGCTGTGGGATGACAGCAGGGGTCAGGATGGGAGTGCAGAGGGCCTCAGACACCAGCGTGGCGAGGCTAGATCCAGCAGACCCCAGAGGCCTCTGAGAGAGTCCAGGTAACCCTGAGCTCTGGCCCTGATGTCCTGCTCCTGACCTCTGCGCCCTGGGCCAGCCCATATCCTGACTCACACTGGGCCCCATTCCCATCTGAGCTCACCTCGGCTTGCATCTTCGTCAGTTTTCTGTTGCTATCACAGAATATCACAGACTGAGTAATTTACAACGAAGAGAAATGTATTAGGCTAACAGTGCAGGAGGCCGGGAAGTCTGAGATCAAGGGGCCAGCATCTGGTGAGGGCCCTGCTGACGTGTCATCCTATGGCAGTAAGTGGAAGGACGGGGTGTGTGTGCTCCAGAGACAGACAGCAAGAAGGGACTGAACTCACTTTGATAACAAACCTACTCCCATGATGATGGCATTGATGGACCCGGGAGGGCCCAGCCCTGTCAACTCCGCCTCTTAACGGTCCCGCCTCTCACTGCTATTGCACTGGGGACGAAGCTGCCAGTACAGGAACTCTAGGGGACACTTTTAAGCCACGGCTTCTCTGTCCCGACTCCTGTGGCCTTCCTGACTTTCAGGCTCCCCATTCTCCAGGCCAATAATCACAACTATCCCTGTCCCATCACAGGCCGTCAGCCCCTCCTCCACCCAGGCCAGAGTCAGCGGCCAGCAACTCTGGGCACCCCGACCTGCCTGCCTGGCCTTTGGGGCGCTTCAGCCACGCTCTGAGCCCGTTTCCTCATCTATAAACTGGGGTGAAGATATTTCCTCCTTGAGCATGTGAAATGTTTTTCCACCTTCCTGCTTCAGACCTTCTGGACCGGGGGAAGAGGGGACCTCCCGGGCTGACTCAGGACAAAAACACAGTCCCCACCAGCTCTCTAATTTGACCCCAGATGTGTCTCTCCTTGAATACAGCGGGACGGGCGGCTCCCTTCCTCACCACCTCCCCTTAGAGCCCTGGCTTCTTATCTTGAGTGCAAAGCAGGGCCTCGCCCTGGGGCCCCAGGACACCTCTCCTCCCTCCCGTTAGTCCTCCCAGCTCACCTCAGTTTTCCACCAAAGGCTGAGCATGCCAGGTTTCCACGGGCACCTGCCCAGGGCTTCCCGGCTGTGGCCAGGGTAGGAGGACAAGACAAGAGGAACAACCCACTCCACCCCGGCCTTCTGGCTTCTGGAAAACCCTGGGGAATTCCAAGCTCATCATTGGCCCCAGCCCAGGCTGCCACACCCTGTCTCCCCAGCAGCACCATGGCCTCACCCACAAATACTCTTTGCTGCCATCCATTCCTCAGCCCTGCTTCCTCCTCCAGGAAGCCTCCCTGGTGACCCCAACCCCCAGGAATGAGTAGCATTGATCTTTATGCAGAATTGCAGAACTTGTAAAATTTTATTTTTGAGACAGAATCTTGCTCTTGTCACCCAGGCTGGAGTGCAGTGGCACAATCTCAGCTCACTGCAACCTCTGCCTCACAGGCTCAAACCATCCTCCCACCTCAGCCTCCCAAGTAGCTGGGATTACAGATGCACACCACTATACCCAGCTAATTTTTGTATTTTTAGTAGAGACGGGGTTTGCCATATTGACCAGGCTGGTCTTGGACTCCTGGCCTCCCAAAGTGTTGAGAGTACAGACGTGAGCCACCGCGCCCAGCCTCAAACTTCTTTTATAGATTCATGCTTTGCTGAGTGTAGAGTCTCCCCTTTGTTTCTGGCCAAGTGTCCAGTGCTTGGGGACTGCCATGGGCCCCTCCTCTGCTCCCTGTACACAGAATGGAAGCCTGGCTGAGCGCTAGACCGCTCAGTTTCTGGACAGGGTCAGGCAGGCATACCTGGGAACAACCACACCGGGCCTGTGGCGTGACTGAGGGACAGGTTTGGGAACCGTGGAAGCACATTAGGCCTGAAGCTCAGAATGCAGAAGCTTGAGCTGAGTACTGGGCAGCCATGGAAAATGCTGCACCCCTACTCTGCCTGGGGAACGAGGCAAGGCAGAGAGGACTCTGCATAATGGCATCTTTGTGCAGGCCTGTCCGCAGCCACAGGGCTCAGGATGGGTGTTGTCTGGGGAGAGGGAGCCAGTAGCTGTGGGGGGAGGTGCTGTGCCTGCCAGACCTGCAGCTCCTAGCCTGAGCCACTTGTGGACAGGTCTCCCCCGACCCCGGAGCCCCAAGCCACAGTCCCCAGAGTGCCCTGTGCTGATAGCTTTCCTGGAGGGGTGAACCTTGCTGCAAGTTACCAGGTGGCCATCTGGTTAGCATGGACAAGTCCAGCCTGGAGCTACTGAACCGGGGACACACTCCAGTCCAAGGCAGCTTCTCTTAACTCAGCCGTGTACAGCAACTGCCTGAAGGACTGTGGGCCAGCTCACGTTTGGACAGGGCCTTTTAGTCTCCCCCAGCCCAGGCAGGTCAGTTTGCAGATGAGGAAACCGAGGTTACAGAGGGTGACACATGATTCTCCAGGGTGTTACGTGGCAGACGTGTCTTCACTTCCTTGCTGCCTGTCCCTGTCATTTCTAGTTGGGGAAGGTGAGGGGGGTTCCCTGACAGGAATCAGTCTGGTCCCTACAAAGGGCCGAGGCCATGATGCTGGGGCTGAGGCAGATGCCGGCCAGCAGGCTACGTAGGGCAGAGTGGACCACACGGCACGCTCAGTGGCCAGAAGCACCAGTGCCAGAGCGAGCAGCCTGTCCGCAGCAGGGAGGTGGGGTACACCTTGTGTGTCCAGTTTGTCCCTTCCGGTGGGTTCGTAGTCTCGTTGACTTCAAGAATGAAGCTGTGGACGTTCGCATTGAGGGTTAAAGCTCTTTTTTTTTTTGAGACGGAGTCTCGCTCTGTCGCCCGGGCTGGAGTGCAGTGGCCAGATCTCAGCTCACTGCAAGCTCCGCCTCCCGGGTTTACGCCATTCTCCTGTCTCAGCCTCCCGAGTAGCTGGGACTACAGGCGCCCGCCACCTCGCCTGGCTAGTTTTTTGTATTTTTTAGTAGAGACGGGGTTTCACCATGTTAGCCAGGATGGTCTCGATCTCCTGACCTCGTGATCCGCCCGTCCTGGCCTCCCAAAGTGCTGGGATTACAGGCTTGAGCCACCGCGCCCGGCCGGGTTAAAGCTCTTAAAGGTGGTGTGTCCAGAGTTTTTTTCCTTCTGGTCAGTTCCTAGTCTCATTGACTTCAAGAATGAAGCCGCGGCCCTTCACAGTAAGTGTTAACAGCTCTCAAAGGTGGCACAGACCCAAAGACTGAGTAACAGCAAGATTTATTGTGAAGAGTGAAACAAAACTTCCACAGCGTGGAACGGGCTCCTAGGGAATTGCTGCTACTGGCCAGGGGTGGGGTGGGTGGCCAGCATTTTTATTCCCTTATTTGTCCCTGCCCAAGTCCTGCTGATTGGTCCATTTCACAAAGCGCTGATTGGTCCATTTTACAAACCTCTAGCCAGCCACAAAGTGCTGATTGGTGCATTTTTACAGAGCACTGATTGGCACATTTTACAAACCTCTAGCTAGCCAGAGAGCACTGATTGGTGCGTTTTACAATCCTAGCTACAGAGTGCTGATTGGTGCATTTTACAATCCTCTTGCAAGACCGAAAAGTTCTCCAAGTCCCCACTCGACCCAGGAAGTCCGGCTGGCTTCACCTCTCACTAGGGGCACCTGCAGGACACACAGCAGATGTGGGCATCTTCAGTGAGTAGCAACTCCCTCTTATGATGGCTCCCTTAGGGCTCTCTCCTGTCCCACTCAGTAGATGGGGTTCCAGCGAGATGGCCCTTTCTATGCCCCACACCAGGCCTGGGGCCGAGGCCTGAAGGCTGACCCATAGCATTCCATTCCCTGACAAAATTCCTACTGCTGAGGTGAGCACGAGTTCAACCCGGGATGACAGACACCATTCAGGGACTTTTGGAGGGACTGTTTTCTTCGGGTTTATTGAGCTGGGTGCATGGAAGTCAGCAGTGCTGGGGCCTGCGAGGGTGAAGCCAACATGAACTGCAGCTGAGCTGGGGGAGGTGGCAGAGCCGGGGAGGCACAGGCCTGGGGTCGGGGATGGGGCCCTGGCCAGGGATGCCCAGCGTCTACACATGGGGTCCTTTGTCTCAGATCCCATTTTCACTGGGTTTCCATCCCCACCAAGAAGAGTCCAGCGAGGCTCAGAGCCCAGCAGTCTGAGGCTAGAGCGTGATGTCCTGATGGAGTGCAGCAGTAGGAGGCCATGGGGGGCTCCAGGTGGAGGCAGGGTGGACAGAGGGTGGCCTCGGAGGTGCGTGGGGCAGGGGCAGGGAGAGTCGGGGGCCTGAGCCAAGACCATGTTGTTGATGGGACCTGAGGCACAGAAGACAGGTGCTGGGAAAGGCCAGGGAGTCTTCCAGAGTCAAGATCCCAGAGCCTCCACCTCATACCTGATGCTGAGATTTGCAGCTGGGAGGGGGCTGGAGACAGGAGGGGGACTGGGAAGATGGCTCTGATACTTTTCTGAGGAAGCCAGCTTTGTCGGGGGCTGCACGAGTCGTTCGTTCAACAAACCTCAGACCCGTGCCCACCCCTGTGAGGTGGGGGGCGTGGGACCTGGGTTAGACCCAGATCTGATCTTGCCCTCCAGACCCCACGAGGATAAGGGGAGGCAGGCCTGGTCCTCACACCAGGCGCCCAGCATCCGCCAAAGGCTTCGAAGCCTGCTCTGCCCAGGCTGTGCTGGGACTGAGCACCCCACAATGAGGGTCTGTTTCTACCCTCTGCTGCAGAAAGGACAGACTCTGTCTAGGGACAGATGTGGAGACCCTGAAAGGTGCAGCAGCAGGATGGGCCTGGGTGGGAGGAGCTGGAGAAAGCTGGGCACCAGCTGTGAGCCCCACCTCACATCTCCAGCTCACCCGGACTTCTCAGTAATACCTCAGGCTGGGCTGGACTGCGCTGCAGACGGGTCCCCAGCTGCATCAGCAGGCAAGGCCTGCTCTGGGGCAGACTGGGAAGCCCTGGCTTGTCAGAGAACTGAAACTACACTGAGCAGTCGTGGCTGCAACCCATGTAGAGAGAGAAGAGCAGCTTCCAAGGCTACTGACTTTGCGCTGAAACCCCAGATGACTCCGACAGACCCTGCTGGGCCTCTCCACCAGGCTGCAGCTTCCACGAGGAGGAGATGCCCCATGGCTGATGCGACAAGTTACCACAACTTGGTGGCTAACACAAGTTTATTCTCTACAGTTCTGGAGGCCACAAGTCTAAAGTCAGTTGTACGGGGTAAAGTCAAGGTGTCAGCAGGGCTGGTTCCCTCTGGAGGCTCCAGAGGAGAATCTGCTCCTGGCCTCTGCCAGCTCCTAAGGGCTGCCAGCATTCCTTGGCTTATGGCCACATCCTCCAGTCTCTACCTCCCTGGTCACATCGAGTTCTCTTCTGCGTAATCTCTCTTCCACCTTCTCTTCTGTGTGTAGTCTCTCTTTCTCCCTCTCGTAAGGACACTTGTGATTACATTTAGGGCCCATCTGGCTAACCCAGGACAACCTTTCCATCCCAAGTTCCTTAACTTGGCCAGGTGTGGTGGCTCACACCTGTAATCCCAGCACTTTGGGAGGCCGAGGTGGGTGGATCACTGAGGCCAGGAGTTTGAGATCAGACTGGCCAACATGGTGAAATCCCATCTCTACTAAAAATACAAAAATTAGCCAGTCGTGGTGGTGCCTGTAATCCCAGCTTCTCGGGGAGCTGAAGCTGGAGAATCCCTTGAATCAAGGAGGTGGAGTTTGCAGTGAGCTGAGATCATGCTACTGCACTCCAACCTGGGCAAGGGAGTAAGACTCCATCTCAAAAAAAATCCTGGCCGGGGCCTGTAATCCCAGCACTTTGAGAGGCAGAGGCGGGCGGATCACAAGGTCAGAAGATCAAGACCATCCTAGCTAACACGGTGAAGCCCCATCTCTACTAAAAATACAAAAAATTAGCTGGGCATGGTGGCGGGCACCTGTAGTCCCAGCTACACGGGAGGCTGAGGCAGGAGAATGATGTGAACCCTGGAGGTGGAGCTTGCAGTGAGCCAAGATTGCACCACTGTACTCCAGCCTGGACGACAGAGCGAGACTTCGTCTCAAAAAATAACAACAGCAACAACAAAAAGAGTACATAACTGGCCCAATACTTTCACTTTTTAGAATCTACCTTT
This sequence comes from Piliocolobus tephrosceles, assembly GCF_002776525.5. Taxonomy (NCBI): domain Eukaryota; kingdom Metazoa; phylum Chordata; class Mammalia; order Primates; family Cercopithecidae; genus Piliocolobus; species Piliocolobus tephrosceles. The sequence goes on along the minus strand of NC_045437.1, from coordinate 110,763,438 downwards.
TGGAAGTAGTCCTTAAAAATTAAAACAAAATGTTGAAGAATTATACCAAGAACAGCAGTCTCTTCATTTCCTGTTCTTCTGTTTGATTGTTTAGGCATTAACTTCCATATCTCTAAATAGCAGCTTCTATTCTCGTTCTTGGTTTCCACAATCCAAGATGAAAATTAGGCTCTTTCCTTCCCTCTCTGTCCCTAACCCCCACATCCACTTTTAATCCCTCATCTTCCCAAGAATATGCAGTTTTAATGGCATTTTGGCTAGATTGTAATGGCATTGTGAATATGTAAATGCTATTCACAGCTGAACCATGTGGTACTGTAATTACTTTCCATGTCCTAGAACAGCTTTTGTTTGTACTAGAGGCAATGACTGTCATCTATTTCTCTATGTACTTATCACTAATTTTTTTTTTTTTTTTTTTTGAGATGGAGTCTCACTCTCTTGCCCAGGCTGGAATGCAGTGGTGCCATCTGGGCTCACTGCAGCCTCCACCTCCCAGGTTCAAGTGATTCTCCTGCCTCAGCCTTCTGAGTAGCTGGGATTACTGGTACTCACCACGACGCCTGGCTAATTTTTGTATTTTTATTAGAGACAGGGTTTCACCCCATTGGCCAGGCTGGTCTCAAACTCCTGACCTCAGGAGATCCACTTGCCTCAGCCTCACAAAGTGCTGGGATTGCAGGTGTGAGCCACCGCACCAGGCCACTTATCACTAATTTTATCCCCGAACGTTTCCCTGGTTAGATAAATCTACTTTCAGTCGCATAAAAACACATTAGCTGCTTTTGCAGATTTAACTTCTTGAGGAACTCTCTGGCGAGGCCTCCTGCTCTGCTCGTGTCTGGATAGGTGACCCTCGTGCCAGGTACTAGCTTTCACCCAGGCACCCCCTGTCACCCTCCCTCAGGGCCTCTCCTTTGCCTCACTCCTGAGCTTGAGTCTCTTTCTTGGACTCTATGACTCCTCTTTTCTGTTTTTTTTTTTCCCCTGTATTATTAACACATTCCATAGTAGCTTCTAGAAACCAGAAGCATAGGAGATAATTATTCTGAGAACCTGTATGTCTGCAAATGTCTTTAATCTACCCTTATACATGATTGGTGGCTTTCTAGGATATACACATCTAAGTTGCAAGTGTTATTTTTCCCCATAATTCTGAAGATGCTTGCTTCCTTCCAGAGCTGCTGTGAAGACATCTGAAGCATTCTGATTGATCTTTCTTTTATGGAAGCTGTTCCCCCCCCCCCTTCTATCTGGGAGCATATAAAATATGTGCTTTTCATTCAATGTGCTAACATTTCATAGTGATATACTTTAATGTTGGTGTATTTTCATCAGTTGTGCAGAGCACTTGTTCTGGGCAGTGCTTTTCTTCATTCTGGAGACGTATGCTTCTGGTAGTTTCTTGACTATTTATTTGGTATCTCTGTCTCCTCTGTTTTCTCTGAAACTCCTGTTATTCAGATATTAGACTTCTTGGGTTGGATTAGCAATTTTAAAATCTTTTCTGCCCCTCATGTTTTCCATCTGTCTGTTGAACTTTATATTTTTGTGATGTTTTTCTTTTCTTTTTTTGAGATGGAGTCTCACTCTGTTTCACCCAGGCTGGAGTGCAGTGGCCGGATCTCAGCTCACTACAAGCTCCACCTCCCAGGTTTATGCCATTCTCCTGCCTCAGCCTCCCGAGTAGCTGGGACTACAGGCGCCCGCCACCTCGCCCAGCTAGTTCTTTGTATTTTTTAGTAGAGACGGGGTTTCACGTGTTAGCCAGGATGGTCTCGATCTCCTGACCTCATGATCCGCCCGTCTTGGCCTCCCAAAGTGCTGGGATTACAGGCTTGAGCCACTGCGCCCGGCCTGTTACAGCTCTTAAAGATGGCATGGACCCAAAGAGTGAGTGGTAGCAAGGTTTATTGTGAAGAGTGAAAGAACAAAGCTTCCAGAGGTGGAAGGAGATCTGAAGGGTTGCCAGGGCTGGCTGGGGGATGGCCAGCTTTTATTCCCTTATTTGTCCCCTCCCCTGTTCCGTTTTTGTCCTATCAGAGTGCCCTTTTTTCAGTCCTCCCTGCGATTGGCTACTTTTTTCTTTTCTTTTCTTTTTTTTGACACGAAGTGTCACTATGTAGCCCAGGCTGGAGTGCAGTGGCACAATCTCAGCTCACTGCAAGCTCCGCCTCCTGGGTTCACGCCATTCTCCTGCCTCAGCCTCTGGAGTAGCTAGGACTACAGGCGCTCACCACCATGCCTGACTAATTTTTTGTATTTTCAGTAGAGACGGGGTTTCACCGTGTTAGCCAGGATGGTCTCAATCTCCTGACCTCGTGATCTGCCCTCCTCAGCCACCCAAAGTGCTGAGAATACAGGTGTGAGCCACTGGGCCCAGCCGCAATTGGCTACTTTTAGGATCCTGCTGATTGGTGCCTTTTACAGAGCACTGATTGGTGCATTTTACAGAGTGCTGATTGATGCATTTTACAATCCTCTTGCTGGCTACAGAGTGCTGATTGGTACGTTTTTACAGAGTGCTGATTGGTGCATTTTACAGTCCTTTTGCTAGCTACAGAGGGCTGATTGGTGTGTTTTTACAGTCCTAGCTACAGAATGCTGATTGGTGCATTTTACAATAGTCTTGTAAGATAGAAAAGTTCTCGAAGTCCCCACTCCACCCAGGAAGTCCAGCTGGCTTCTCCTCTCACCAGGTTCAAGCAGTTCTCCTGTCTCAGCCTCGCTAGTAGCTGAGACTACAGATGTGTGCCACCACACCTGGCTAATTTTGTATTTTATTTATTTATTTATTTATTTATTTTTGAGACGGAGTGGGAGTGCAGTGGTGTGATCTCGGCTCACTGCAACTCCACCTCCCAGGTTCAAGTGATTCTCTTGCCTCAGCCTCCTGAGCAGCTGGGATTACAGGCGTGCGCCACCACGCACAGCTAATTTTTGTATTTTTAGTAGAGAGGGGGATTTCATCATGTTGGCCAGGCTGGTCTCGCACTCCTGACCTCAGATGATCACCCAACTTGGCTTCCCAAAGTGCTGGGGTTACAGGTGTGAGTCACCACACCTGGCCCACGTATTTATTTTCTAAAAACAGTTTTTTTCTCTCTGTAGTTTCTCACTCTTTTATTTTCATTTACTTATTTACTTATTTAGAGACCAAGTCTTACTCTGTCACACTGGAGTACAGTGGTGCAGTCTCAGCTCACTGCAACCTCTACCTCAGCTTCAAATGATTCTCGTGCCTCAGTCTCCTGAGCAGCTGGGATTACAGGCATGGACCACCACACCCGGCTAATTTTTGTATTTTTAGTAGAGATGGGATTTCACCGTGTTGGTCAGACTAGTCTCAAACTTCGGACCTTGTGATCTGCCTGTGTTGCCTCCCAAAGTGCTGGGATTACAGGTGTGAGCCACCGCATGTGGTCTCACTCTTTTATTAAAATATAAAATTCTGTTCTTGAATCATGGATGCACTACCTCCCTGGGTATATAAATAAGAGGATTTTATTTTTTTTAAATGGAGTCTCGCTCTGTCGCCCAGGCTGGAGCGCAGTGGTGCGATCTCCACTCACTGCAAGCTCTGCTTCCCGGGTTCACGCCATTCTCCTGCCTCAGCCTCCCGAGTAGCTGGGACTACAGGCGCCTGCCACCACGTCCAGCTAATTTTTGTATTTTTAGTAGAGATGGGATTTCACTGTGTTAACCAGGATGGTCTCGATCTCCTGACCTCGTGATCTGCCTGCGTTCCTTCCCAAAGTGCTGGGATTACAGGCGTGAGCCACCGCGCCTGGCCTTAAGAGGCTTATTTTTAAAGCCTTTCTTTCCATGTGTGGTTTCTGCCTGATTCAAGCTCTTGTTTGTTTGTTTGCCTGTTAGTTTTGTTCTCTAGACTTGATATAAGAAGCTTTCCTCGAATGTGTGGTAATCTTTAACAATCCATTCACATTCAACAATGGGGAAAAATAGGATGGAGGATTTGCAGCTGTAGCCATGACAGAGAAACAAGAATTGGATTCAGCTTTGTGTTTTAGACAGCAATAATATCGTAGAAAATATATGGAGTAAAACTACAGAAATGTGACTTTGAAAGAAGAGAAACACATGTGCTAAGTTCCATATTAATCCAAGCTTTTTGCCTGGGAGAACTTTCCAAACAGTAAACCAAAATTTAGCCAGAAGTGGTGGCATGCACCTGTAATCCCAGCTACTCAGGAGGCTGAGGCAGGAGAATCGCTTGAACCTGGGAGGCAGAGCTTGCAGTGAGCCGAGGTTGCGCCATTGTACTGCAGCCTGGGTGACAGAGTGAGACTCCGTCTCAAAAAAAAAAGGAAAAAAAGAAAGGGTTAATAGAAACAAATCCAAAGATGACAAAGATTATAGAATTGGCAGCTAAGGTTTTTTTGACCAGCTGTCACAAGAAATTCAAGGATTTAAAGAAAAGCATAGAAATAGTAAACAGATGGGGACTCAGCCCAGAAATGAAAGTGTGAAAAAGAAAAATTAGAAATTTTAGAACTAACAGATACAATATCGGAAATTAAAACTTCACAGGATGGACTTAGGAAAATGAATAGTGCAAAGAAAAGATTAGCAAATCTGGAGGCAAGTCAATAAAAACTATCCAATTTAAAGCACACAGAGAAATACAAAAAGAATAGAGCCTTGGTGGTCTGCAGGGACATATCAAGCACTCTAAGACAAATGTAATCAGAGCCTTAGAAGGAGATATGTTATATCAGGGCAGAAAAATATTTGAAAAATGGTTCCAAATTTTTTCTAATTTTGATGAAAATTGCAATCCATATATCCAAGAAGCTCAACAAACTCCAAGCAGTATGAACAGACACCCCAGCCACATTAAAGTAGAATTACTGAGTAAAAAAAATAAATAGAACATCTTGAAAGAAGTCAGAAGAAAAGGATGCAGTACATATAGGAAAACAATAGGAATGACCGTGTTATTCTCACCAGAAATAACAGAACTCATAGAAAATGAAACAGCTCCTTTGAAGTTCTGAAAGAAAAAAAAGATCTATTAATCAGAATTACACATCTATTGAAAATGCCATCAGAAATGAAGGTGAAATAAAGATATTTTAAATGAACAAAAGCTGAAATAAGTTACTAACAGAAGATCTACATTACAAGAAATATTAAATAATATTTCAGTATGAAGAGAAACAATGCCAGATTGTCTGTTGTTTAATGAGTTGCCTTCAAATATTTGTCAAAAATTACCTCTCCAAGTATATGTGGATCTATTTCTGCACTCTGTTTTCCATTAATCAATTCTCTATTATGCCAATCCCACACAAGTCTGATTATATCGCTTTGTGATAAGCATTGAATTTAGGTAGTGTTACCCTTCTAACTTTGTTCGTGTTTTTCAGAATGGCTTTGGCTTTTCTAGTTGCTTTTAATTTTCATTTTTTTCTTTCTTTCTTTTTTCCTGAGAAGCCTCTAATCTCTCATAGGTGCTTTTAATTTTCTTTTTAAAATTTTTTAATTTTTAATTTGTATTTGTTTATTTATTTATTTTTATTATACTTAAGTTCTAGGGTACATGTGCAAAATGTGCAGATTTGTAACATAGGTATACATGTGCCATGTTGTGAATTTTAGAAACAACTTTTCAATTTCTATATTTGAGAAAACCTACTGGATTTTAATTGGAACTGCATTAAATCTATGGATCAATTTGGGGAGAATTAATATGTTAATTTGCAATTCATTGTTAATATATGGGAATAAAATTGACTTTAGTACCTTGATCTTGTTGTATCCTGCAGTCTTGCTAAATTCATTTACTAGTTTCAGTAGCTTTTTTGGAGATTCCACCAGATATGTTCTAAAGTATATATACATTGTGGAGTGACTGAACCTAGATAATTAACATATGTATAATCCCACAGTGATTTTCTGTGGTGAGAATACATCCATTATGTTAGCATTTTTAAGATTACAATATACTGGCCGGGCACGGTGGCTCAAGCCTGTAATCCCAGCACTTTGGGAGGCTGAGGCAGGTGGATCACCTGAGGCTAGGAGTTCAAGACCAGCCTGGCCAACACGTTGAAACCCCATCTCTACTAAAAATACAAAAATTAGCCGGGCATGGCAGCGTGTGCCTGTAATCCCAGCTACTCGGGAGGCTGAGGGAAGAGAAACGTTTGAACCTGGGAGGCAGAGGTTGCAGTGAGCCCAGATCGCGCCACTGCACTCCAGCCTGGGTGACAGAGTGAGACTCCATCAAAAAAAAAGAGAGAGAGAGAAAGTGAAAAGACAACCCACAAAATGGGAGAAAGAAATTGCAAATCACGGCCGGGTGCAGTGGCTCAAGCCTGTAATCCCAGCACTTTGGGAGGCCGAGACGGGCGGATCACAAGGTCAGGAGATCGAGACCATCCTGGCTAACCTGGTGAAACCCTGTCTCTACTAAAAAATACAAAAAAAAAAAAACTAGCCAGGCGAGGTGGCGGGCGCCTGTAGTCCCAGCTACCCGGGAGGCTGAGGCAGGAGAATGGCGTGAACCTGGAGGCGGAGCTTGCAGTGAGCCCAGATGGCGCCACTGCCCTCCAGCCTGGGCGACAGAGCGAGACTCCATCTCAAACCAAAAAAAAAAAAAAAAGAAAAAAAAGAGAAAGAAATTGCAAATCACATATCTCATAAAAACCGACTATCCAGAATATATATAAATTACTTCTTTTAGGAAATATCTGTTCAGGTCCTCTGCCCATTTAAAAAACTGGGTTATTGTCTTGCTGTTGAGCTGTATGAGTTCCTTGTGTATTTTAGATGCCCACGTTGTAGCAGATGAGTAGTTTGCAAGTGTTCTCTCTCATTCTGGAGATTGTCTCTTCATTCTGCTGATTTTTTCCCTCGCTGTGCAGAAGCGTTTTAGAGCTGGGCACAGTGGCTCACACCTGTAATCCCAGCACTTTGGGAGGCTTAGGTGAGCAGCCTGCTTGAGCCCAGGAGCTCAAGACCAGCCTGGGTAACATGGCAAAACTCTGTCTTTACCAAAAAGAAATCCAAAAAACAAAACTCAGCTGGGCATAGTGGCACGCACCTGTCCCAGTTACTTGGGAGGCTGTGGTGGAAAAATCACCTGAGCCGACTAAGAAAGAAGAAAAGAGAAAAATCAAATAGACACAATAAAAAATGATAAAGGGGATATCACCACTGACCCCACAGAAATACAAACTACCATCAGATAATACTATAAACACCTCTACACAAATAAACAAGAAAATCTAGAAGACCAGGTGCAGTGGCTCACACCTGTAATCCCAGCACTTTAGGAGGCTGAGACGGGCAGATCACGAGGTCAGGAGATCAAGACCATCCTGGCTAACATAGTGAAACCCTGTCTCTACTAAAAATACAAAAAATTAGCTGGGTGTGGTGGTGGGTGCCTGTAGTCCCAGCTACACGGGAGGCTGAGGCAGGAGAATGGTGTGAACCCAGGAGGTGGAGCTTGCAGTGAGCCGAGATGGAGCCACTGCACTCCAGCCTGGGCGACAGAGCCAGACTGCGTCTCAAAAAAAAAAAAAAAAAAAAAAAAGATAGAAGAAATGGATAAATTCCCGGATACATATACCCTCCCAAGACTAAACCAGGAAGAAGTCCAATCCCTGAAAAGAACAATAACAAGTTCTGAAATTGAGGCAGTAATTAAGAGCCTACCAATCAAAAAAAGCCCAGGACCAGATGGATTCACACCCGAATTCTACCGGAGGTACAAAGAGGAGCTGGTATCATTCCTTCTAAAATTATTCCAAGCAATAGAAAAAGAGGTACTCCTCCCTCACTCTTTTTATGAGGCCTGCATTATCCTGCTACCAAAACCTGGCAGAGACACACACAAAAAATTTAAGGCCAATATCCCTGATGAAAATTGGTGAAAAAATCCTCAATAAATACTGGTAAACCAAATCCGGCAGCACATCAAAAAGCTTATCGACCACGATCAAGTCAGCGTCATCCCTGGGATGGCTGGTTCAACATATGCAAATCAATAAATGTAATCCATCACATAAACAACCAATGACAAAAACCACATGATTATCTCAATAGATGCAGAAAAGGCCCTCAATAAAATTCAACAGCCTTTCATACTAAAAATACTCGATAACCTAGGTATTGATGGAATGCATCTCAAAATAATGAAAGCTTTTTATGACAAACCCACAGCCAATATCATACTGAATGGGCCAATGCTGGAATCATTCCCTTTGAAAACCAGCACAAGACAAGGATGCCCTCTCTCACCACTCCTATTCAACATAGTATTGGAAGTTCTGGCCAGGGCAGTCAGGCAGGAGCAAGAAATAAAGGGTGTTCAGATAGGAAGAGAGGAAGCCAAATTATCTCTGTTTGCAGATGACATGATTGTATATTTAGAAAACCCCATTGTCTCAGCCCAAAAACTCCTTAAGCTGATAAGCAACTTCAGCAAAGTCTCAGGATACAAAATCAATGTGCAAAAATCACAAGCATTCCTAAACACCAATAATAGACAAACAGAGAGCCAAATAATGAGTGAACTCCCATTCACAATTGCTATGAAGAGAATAAAATATCTAGGAATACAACTTAAAAGGGATACAAAGGACCTCTTCAAGGAGAACTACAAACCACTGCTTAAGGAAATAAGAGAGGACACAAACAAATGGAAAAACATTCCATGCTCATGGATAGGAAGAATCAGTATCGTGAAAATGGCCATACTGCTCAAAGTAATTTATAGATTCAATGCTATTCCCATCAAGCTACCATTGGCCTTCTTCACAGAATTAGAAAAAAACTACTTTAAATTTCATATGGAATGAAAAAAGAGCCCGTATAGCCAAGACAATCCTAAGCAAAAAGAACAAAGCTGGAGGCATCACACTATCTTGACTTCAAACTATACTACAAGGCTACAGCAACCGAAACAGCTTGGTTCTGGTACCAAAACAGATATATAGAACAATGAAACAGAATAAAGCCTTCCCAGGTAACACCACACATCTACAACCATCTGATCTTTGACAAACCTGACAAAAACAAGCAATGGGGAAAGGATTCCCTATTTAATAAATGGTGTTGGGAAAGCTGGCTAGTCATATGCAGAAAACTGAAACTGGACACCTTCCTTACACCTTATACAAAAATAAACTTGAGCTGGATTAAAGATCTAGACATAAGAACTAAAACTGTAAAAACCCTAGAAGAAAACCTAGGCAATGCCATTTAGGATATAGGCGTGGGCGAAGACTTCATGACTAAAATACCAAAAGCAATGGCAACAAAAGCCAAAATTGACAAATGGGATCTAATTAAACTAAAGAGCTTCTGCATAGCAAAAGAAGCTATCATCAGAGTAAACACGCAAAGCTACAGAATGGGAGAAAGCTTTTGCAATCTATCCATCTGACAAAGGGCTAATATCCAGAATCTACAAAGAACTAAAACAAATTTACAGGAAAAAAAAAAATCAAAAAGTGGGCAAAGGATATGAATAGACATTTTTCAAAAGAAGACATTTATGTGACCAAGAAACATTTGAAAAAAAGCTCATTATCACCAGTCATTAGAGAAATGCAAATCAAAACCACAATGAGATACCATCTCACACCAATCAGAATGGCTATCATTAAAAAGTCAGGAAACAACAGATGCTGGAGAGGATGTGGAGAAATAAGAACGCTTTTACACTGTTGGTGGGAATGTAAATTAGTTCAACCATCGTGGAAAACAGTGTGGCGATTCCTCAAGGACCTAGAACTAGAAATACCATTTGACCAGCAATCCCATTACTGGATGTATACCCAAAGGATTATAAATCATTCTGCTATAAAGACATATGTACACATATATTTATTGCAACACTATTCACAATGGCAAAGACTTGGAACCAACCCAAATGCCCATCAAGGATAGACTGGATAAAGAAAATGTGGCACATATACACCATGAAATACTATGCAGCCATAAAAAAGAATGAGTTCATCTCCTTTGCAGGGACATGGATGAAGCTGGAAACCATCATTCTCAGCAAACTAACACAGAAAACACAACACCACATGTTCTCACTCATAAGTGGGAGTTGAACAATGAGAACATATGGGCACAGGGAGGGGAACATCACACACTGTGGCCTGTTGGGGATGAGGGGCAAGGGAAGGGATACATTAGAAGAAATACCTAATGTAGATGATGGGTTGATGGGTGCAGCAAACCACCATGGCACATGTATACCTATGTAACAAACCTGCACGTTCTGCACAGGTATCCCAGAACTTAAGTATAATAAAAAGAAAAGACACTGAGGAAGAACAAAAAATATAGATTTACCATACTATATCGTTAACTACATGGTATGGTCATAGCAAGGCTGAGGGAAGAAATGTAACAGTATGTCTGAATATACATTTCATATGCTTTTGAAATATTTTAGATACATACAAAAATAAAAGTAAAATTTAAAAAATCACCTGAGCCTGGAGGTCAAGGTGGCAGTGAGCTGTGATCAAGCTACTGCACTCCAGCCTGGGCAACAGAGTGAGGCCCTGTCTCAAAAAAAGAAAAAAGAAACTTTATAGCTTGATGTAATCCCATTTATCTATTTTTGCTTCTGTTGCCTATGATTTGGGGGTTTTCTCAAAAAGTCCTTACCCAGGCCAGTGCCATGGAGATTTTCCCCTACGTTTTCTTTTAGTAGTCTCATAATTTGGTACTTACATTTAAGTCATTAATGTTAATTTTTGTATATGGTGTGATCTGAGGGTAGGTTTAGAGTCTCAGTCCATGATTACTGGCCTGGAATATGGGATGTGGGGGTTTGCCTGGTGCTGGGCCTGGTATTGGGGTCTAAGGAAAAGTCCTATGCTTACTTCCCTCTCTTCCTCCCCAGAGGATGGCATCTCTCTCAATTCTGTGCTGCCTGGGGCTGGGGAAGGATGATGTGGGTAATTTTAAACCGCCTCCCTACCCTCGCCAATGTATAATTTCTCATTATGCTACAACCAGGTACTGCGATCTCTCACCTGGTTTCCTGAGCTCGCGTGAAGGTATTTTCAAGCATGAATAGTTGTTCAAATTGCTGTTTCTGTGGCGGGACAATCACTGTAAAGTCCTCTTTTGCCATCTTGCTTCACTCCTATCCAGCAACAGAGAGAATCTTGAAAGCATCACAAGAGAAGTAAACTTGTCACATATAAGGGATTCTCAATAAGATTAACAGCTGATTTCTCATCAGAAACCAGGGAGGCCAGAAGGTTGGCATATTTAAAATGATGAAAGAAAAAAAACTGTCAACCAAGAATTATATATCCAAGAAATAATTCCTTAAAAAACTTGTAATTTAATTTTTATTTCTAATAAAATGAGCACTTCACAAATTTGCATGTCATCCTTGCCCAGGGACCATCCTAATCTTCTCTGTATCATTCCAGTTTTTAGTATATTTGCTACTGAAGCAAGGGAACCCAGAAAAACAATTCTTGAACCAATAATATTTCAAAGCCATTTCACAGAGAACAATCTCTTCAATAAATGATGCTGGGCCAACCAGATATCCAAATGCAAAAAAATAAAGCTGAAGTCTTTCCTCACACTATAAGCAAAAATTAACTCAAAAGGACCAAAGACCTAAGTATAACCGTTAAAGGAATAAAACTCTTGGAGAAAACACTGGGGCAAATCCCAATGCCTTGGATTTGGCAATGGGTGCTCAGATGTCACCAAAGTCACATGCGATGCGACAACAACAATAGATAAATTTATACTTTATCAAGACTAAAAACTTTTGTGCATCAAAGAACACTGTCAGCCGGGTATGGTGGCTCATGCCTGTAATCCCAACACTTTTGGGAGGCTGAGGCAGGTGGATCACTTGAAGTCAGGAGTTTGAGACCAGCCTGGCCAACATGGTGAAACTCTATCTCTACTAAAAATACAAAAATTAGCCGGGCATGGTGATGCGTGCCTGTCATCTGAGTTACTCGGGAAGCCGAGGCATGAGAATTGCTTGAACCCAGGAGGTGGAGGTTGCAGTGAGCTGAGATCATGCCACTGCACTCCAGCCTGGTCGACAGAGCAAGACTCCTTCTCAAAAAACAAATAATAATAATAATAATAAAAATAAATTAGCCAGGTGTGGTGGTGCACACCAATAGTCCCAGCTACTTGAGAGGCTGAAGTGGGAGGATCACCTGAGCCCAGGGGTTTGAGACTGTAGTGAGCTATGATTATGTCATTGCACTTTAGCCTGGGAGACAGAGTGAGACCCTGTTTCTTTTTTTGCGGGGAAGATGGAGTTTCGCTCTGTTGCCCAGGCTGGAGTGCAGTGGCACGATCTGCACTCACTGCAAGCTCTGCCTCCCGGGTTCACGCCATTCTCCTGCCTCAGCCTCCCGAGTAGCTGGGACTACAGGCGCTGCCACCACGCCCAGCTAATTTTTTGTATTTTTAGTAGAGATGAGGTTTCACTGTGTTAGCCAGGATGGTCTCAGTCTCCTGACCTTGTGATCCACCTGCCTCGGTCTCCCAAAGTTCTGGGATTACAGGTGTGAGCCACCACGCCCAGCAAGTCCCTGTTTCTTAAAAAGAGAGAGGGTGAGAGTGAGAGAGAGACAGAGAGAGAGAAAATGTGAAAAGACAACACTCAGAATGGGAGAAAGAAATTGCAAATCACATATCTGATAAAAAATCTACTATCCAGAATATATAAAGCACTATTATTACTATTATTAGTAGTAGTAGTATTAGTATTAGTATTTTGAGATGGAGTTTCACTGTTGTTGCCCAGGCTGGAGTGCGATGGTGTGATCTCGGCTCACCACAACCTCTGCCTCTCGGGTTCAAGGGCTTCTCCTGCCTCAGCCTCCCGAGTAACTGGGATTACAGGCATGTGCCAGCATGCCCGGCCAATTTTTTTTGTATTTTTAGTAGAGATGGGGTTTTCCATGTTGGTCAGGCTGGTCTCGAACTCCCGATCTCAGGTGCTCCACCCGCCTGGGCCTCCCAAAGTGCTGGGATTACAGGCGTGAGCCACCACATTTGGTCGTATAAAGCAGTTACAACCTAACCACAATAAAGACATACAACCCAACCTGCAAATGGACAGAATTTGAATAGACATTTATTCAAAGAAGACACACAAAGAGCCGACAAGCACATGAAAAGATGCTCAGCATCACTAATCATCAGGGAAATGCAAATCAAAATCACAATGTGATACCAGTTTACAACCACCACGATGGCATGACAGCAGAAATTAACAAGTGTTGACAGTGTCTTAGTCCCTTATGCTGCTGGAACACAACTCTGTGGACTGGGTAATTTGTAAACAACAGAAATTTATTCTCTCACAACTCTAGAGGCTGGGAAGTCCAAGATGAAGGCTCCAGCAGACTTGGGGTCTGGCGAGGGCTGCTCTCTTTGCTTCCAGGATGGTGCCCTGTTCCTTCCTCTTCTGGAGGGGAGGAGTACTGTGTTCTCACAGGAAACAGAGAAGGAGTGGAAAGAGGAGGCTCCTAGCGGGAAACCCTGGCACATCGCATCCCCCTCAGTCTCTTCTCTGAGTCCCGTCTCTGAGGGGCCTGGAGGGATGGACCATGTACCTGTTGGGAAAAGAAAACTCTGTCAGCCTTTAGGGCCACACTTAAATGGGACATGAGGGCCCAGCACCCTGAGGGTGGGGCTTGACATCAGATCCTGGGTCGATAATTGAGGAGGCTGGCAGTGGGCAGTGCAGTGACTTGCACAAGCCTGTAAGTGTTCAGCCTCGGTTTCCTATCTAAGAAGCCACAGGTGATACTGGAGAGAGAGAGAGAGAGAGAGAGATGACCTGGGCTGATTTCCCCAGGGAGCCTGGCCCCAGAGACACAGATCTGGGTTAGTAGCTCAGTTTCACACCAAAAACCTTAGTAAACCTTTGTAAAGTTACCACTCCCTTGGAACCTCAACTTTGTCGTCTGTAAAATGAGGACAGTAATACCTACAGAAGACTATAGTGAAGGAAAAGTGAGGAAAGATTTTATACTGCGCTGCATTCCGCAAACATTTTGAGGCAGCGAGATGATGTACACAGAGGACCTGGACCAGTAAGCCTCCTTTACTGTGTTCCCTCTCCCGCCGCATCCCTCCTTTGCTGTGTTCCCTCTCCCGCCGCATCCCTTCCCTTCTTCCCTCCCACGCTGCCTTCATGACCTCACCTCTTTCCCGCCCGCGATTTCGGGAAAGGGTCTGATAACCCTATCCTAGGCAGAAAGCCGGTCTGTGTGCAAGCCCAGGGCCCCAAGACTGGCAGAGAGGAATGGGGGGAAGACAGGGTCTCCCCAGGGCCCCTGACAACCGGCTTTGCCCAGTGTAAGCCGGGCTGGGTTTCCACCAGGTGTTCGGAGTCACTCCAGATCACAATCCATTTGCACTGAAGTTGTACGCGTGGCCATGGCAGCACGGTACCAGCTTGCAAACACACCCTGCCCCCGCCCCCTGCTTCCTAGCGAGGCTGCCTCTCTCCCGGATCCAGCCACCACGCTCACCTCTCCAGGCTCCCTGCTGGCCAAGCCCCAGCGCACATGCCTTCACACAGCCGTAATCACAGCACCTTTCCAGCTGCTTGCGCAGGCTCCCAAGTTGCGACACAGCCCTCGGAATTTTCCTTTCTAGTGCCAGCAAGCCAAAGCACCTAACTCCAGAGCCACACCCTTGCTGTGAGTGGTTTTCCCTTCTTTCGGGTTATTTCATTAGGGCAAATCCCCGCAGTCAGAGTCTCGAGCTAGAGAACATGAATATGCCTATGGTTCTCGCTGCTTATTGCTAAGTTATTTTCCCACAGGCTTGTATGCTTTTGCCATGAATAAATGAATAGACTGGTTTTACTATAGCATTACTGCCATTGGTTCTTTTTCTTTTCTTTTTTTTTTTTTTGAGACAGAATCTCACTCCCTCACCCAGGCTGGAGTACAGTGACATGATCTCAGATCACAGCAACCTCCACCTCCTGGGTTCAAACAATCCTCCTGCCTCAGCCTCCCAAGTAGTTGGGATCACAGGCGTGCGGCCACCATGCCGGCGAATTTTTATATTTTTAGTAGAGATGGGGTTTCACAATGCTGTCAGGGTGGTCTCGAACTCCTGACCTCAAGTGATCACCACTCCTCAGTTTTGCAAAGTCCTGAGATTACAGACATGAGCCACTGCACCTGGCCTCATTGATTCTTATCATTAACTTTTCAAGAATTTTGCAAATAGCTTTTTGTGTGTGTGTGACACGGTCTCACTCTGTCACCCAGACTGGAATGCAGTTGCACAGTCACAACGCCCTGCAGCCTTGACCTTCTGGACTCAGGTAAACCTCCTGCCTTAGGCTCCTGAGTATTTGGGATTGCAAATACCTTTATTTTTGTTTCTATAAATAAAAACTGCCTGTCAAAATGTTCTTATACTATAGACAAATAAGAAGGCCTCTGGTAAACAGATATCTTACACCAAATAACCATACGTTTTTAGTCTGCCATCATAGCTCTTCCTAAAAAGCAAATCCCATGTTATCCCTATGTACTTCGTGCGGACGTTTTCCTGCACGATTGTAATGATATTATGACACTTAGTGGCCAGGAAGTCTTTGATGTCATCTAATACCCTGGCCATAGTCACACTTCCACATTACTTGAAAAATAAAGTCTCTTTTCATGTCTTTTGTTCAAATATAATCCAAACAAAGGCCACCTATATTTGGGTGTTGTGCTTCTCAATTATCTTTTAACCTAGAGCACCCCCTCTTCCCTTCTCGCCATTGGCTCGTGGCACGAGCTGGTTTAGCTGCCCTGCAGAGGGACCCTCCCTCCCAATCTGGGCTACGTTTAGTGTCGTTTACTGGCACCCTCCATCCCCTTCCTCCTTGAAACTGGAAGTCAGCTGTAAAGCGAGTGAGTAGGATTCACACTCAGCTTTTTTTGGCAGAAAGTCTCAGAGGTGGGCTGGGAGCATCCTCACACATTCCTTTTGGAGGCACGGGGCATCTGGCTGCTCCTGTCTTGGGGATACAGTCAATGGCCCCTCCAAGGTAACTGTCCCCATCGACATTCTAGGTGTTGATCAGTGCCTATGGCTCAGCAGGCAGCAAGGATCTACTCCTCAGCTCAGTGCCCTGGGGGACAGTGATTCTGTCATTAACTATTCATTGACTTTCCAGTTGAAAATAAATCTGGAAAGAGGAAGGAAGCTGGCGTTCATGGTGCACCTTCTAATGTGCTGGCACGGCGTCCGATGCTGTGCTGTCCTGTTTTATTTATCTATTTAATTTATTTGTTTTATTTGTTTATTTTAGACAGGGTCTCGCTGTTGCCCAGGCTGAAGTGCAATGGCGTGATCTCAGCTCACTGCAAACTTCCCCTCCTGGGTTCAAATGATTCTCTTGCCTCCTGAGTAGCTGGGATTACAGGCATGTGCCACCACGCCCAGCTAAGTTTTGTGTTTTTTGTGGAGACGGGGTTTCACCACGTTGGCCAGGCTGGTCTCGAACTCCTGACCTCAGGTGATTCGCCTGCCTCGGCCTCCCAAAGTGCTGGGATTACAGGCGTGAGCCACCGCACCTGGCTGTTATATTTAATCTTCAGAACAGCAGGGCAAAGAAGAAAATGGATAGGATCACGACAGAAATCACAGCCGGTAACACGGGCTGCCTCATCTCATCAATCCCACCCTGGTGGCAGACTGTGTGTGAGATCCCTAATTTACCAGCAAGGCTGGGATCCAGTACTGACAGACCCCAGGGCACAGAGCCAGCAGAAGGCGGGACAGAGTTAGCACAGGTTTTTTCCTTTCTGCAGCCAACCTCCTTTCTGCACAGGCGGGGTGGGGTCACAGCCCGCCTCAGTGCTAACTGCCCTCAGGTAGTGCCCACCCAGACGGGGTCTGTGTGTACACAGGCCCACCTAACGCTGCCTTTAGAACTTTCTGCTACAAAGACACGAGCATGACCAACAGTGTCCCTGGTTCAGCAGATGTTTATTCGCCCTGGTCCCTGCTCTTCAGAGTCCCTGTGCAATGTTGAGGCCAGTCCGGGAGTCCGTGGGCTGTCCAGCGGAGGTGGCCAGGGAGGCTCACCTGGAGATGGAGCTGTGGGGAACACTGGCGTGGAGATGGGGCTGGGGCCAGGCAGTGCAGGAGATGACCAGGCTGTGTAGAGGGTGAGCGGCCATGGAGCTTCAAGACAGCCCAGAATAACGGAGGAGGAATCATCTAACTCCTAGGAAGGTGTCTTAGTTCATTCAGGCTGCTACCGCAAAATGTCACAGATTGGAGGGCTTATCAACAACAGAAATTGATTTCTTGACCGGGCGCGGTGGCTCATGCCTGTAATCCCAGCACTTTGGGAGGCCGAGGCAGGTAGATCACGAGGTCAGGAGATGGAGACCATCCTGGCTAACACGGTGAAACCCCATCTCTACTAAAAATACAAAAAATTAGCCGGGCGTGGTGGCAGGCGCCTGTAGTCCCAGTTACTTGGGAGGCTGAGGCAGGAGAATGGCATGAACCTGGGAGGCAGAGCTTGCAGTGAGCCAAGATCGTGCCACTGCACTCCAGCCTGGGTAACAGAGCGAGACTCCGTCTCAAAAAAAAAAAAAAAAAAAAAAAAAGAAAGAAAGAAATTGATTTCTCACAGTTCTGGAGGCTGGGAAATCCAAGGTTAAGGCACCAGTAGGTTTGGTGTCTGGCAAGGGCCTGCTTTCTGGTTCTCTAGCTGTGTCCTCTCATGGCAGAAGGGGCAAGGGCCCCTTTTTATATGGGCAATAATTCCATTCATGAGGGCTTCATCCTGTGACCTAATAGCCTCACAAAGGCCCTCCTAATACCATCACTTTGGGGTTTATGCCTCCATATATGAATTGATGGGGTTGGGGACAAACATTCAGTCTACAGCAGATGGGAGCTGCAGAATCTTACCCAGAACCTCCACATCATCAGCGGGGGGGAAGACAGCACCAGCTGTCTCTTCACATGGGGAACACGCAGCCATCCAAAGAACAACAGGGGCCACACACGGGTGGAGGTTTCACTCAGCAAGACAGGCCAACAGTGAAAAAGTCAAAGGGGCAGAGCCACGCGGACACGTCGTGCGCTTTGTGACACACTCATAGGAACTCTTTTTTTTTTTTTTTTCTTAAGACGGAGTCTCGCTCTTGTCACCCAGGCTGGAGTGCAGTGGCGTGATCCTGGCTCACTGCAGCCTCTGCCTCCTGGGTTCAAGTGATTCTCCTGCCTCAGCCTCTCAACTAGCTGGGATTACAGGTGTGCACCACACCTAGCTAATTTTTGTATTTTTAGTAGACATAGGGTTTCACCATGTTGGCCAGACTGGTCTGGAACTCCTGACCTCAGGTGACCCACCCGCATCAGCCTCCCAAAGTGCTGGGATTATTGGCGTGAGCCACCGTGCCCAACCAATAGAAACTCTTTTCTTTTTTTTTTTTTTTTTCTTTTTGAGACAGAGTCTTGCTCTGTCACCAGGCTGGAGTGCAGTGGCACAATCTCGGCTCACTGCAAGCTCCGCCTCCCGGGTTCACACCATTCTCTTGACTCAGCTTCCTGAGCAGCTGGGACTACAGGCGCCCGCCACCACCCTTGGCTAATTTTTTGTGTTTTTAGTAGAGACGGGGTTTCACCATGTTGGCCAGTCTGGTCTGGAACTCCTGACCTCAGGTGACCCACCCACCTCAGCCTCCCAAAGTGCTGGGATTACAGGCGTGAGGCACTGCACCCGGCCAGAAACTCTCTATCCATGCTGCAGGTGGGTGTAAACACAGGAAAGGCCTGCAAGGAGAGGGAGCAAGCTGAAACCGCTGTTACCTGGGGCCCAGGATTCGGGCAGGGGGCAGGGGGCAGTTAATTGTTCATATATGTAAGAAAAATGAATTCATGGATTACTTGGATATTTAAAACTAATCTAACAATACAAATGGAAAGTGGTTCTGAGGCTACGTGGAAGCTGCCAAAACTCAGGGACACTTCCAGGCACAGAAGGAAGGCAGCACAGACAGGCCTCTGGGAGCCAGGTCATGGCTATCACCCAGGCACGGAAGAATACAGGAGGAGACACGTGCGTAGCTCCCAGCACCAGGCCAGGCCCACAGTGGGCCCTTATGCACAGTGGCTGGGGCCACCGTCCTGGGCAGTCTCTCCCTGGCCTGCCTTTGTTTATTTTATTTTAATTTTTTGTTGTTTAGAAGTGGGATCTTGCCATGTTACCCAGGCTGGTCTTGAACTCCTGGGCGTTAAGTGATCCTCCCACCTTGGTCCCCCAAAGTGCTGGGATTACAGGTGTGACCCACCCGGCCCAGCCTCCCTGGTTTGCCTTTGACTGATGGGGGTGGGGACCAGCTGGGACCTTGGGGGTCAGACTCCAGCTAGCTGTGTGCTGACGATTCAACCGTGTTCTGTGGAGCCTTGGAGTCCTGGGCCTGAGGCTGTCCCGGGCTGGTGGTGCCCGGCCATTGGCTGCCCCAGGCTGATGGTGCCAGACCGTTGGCTGCCCCGGGCTGGTGGTGCCCGGCCGTTGGCTGTCCCGGGCTGGTGGTGCCGGGCTGGTGGTGCCCGG